>NC_061773.1:15865000-16165000 GCF_022458985.1 Mugil cephalus | reverse complement strand
AACCAAAACGAGTCTGGCAGAAGTGTAGTCGGTCTATTGATATCTCGGCTCCATGTGGCTCCACTCTCAAACCGTACTTCAGATTCTGGCTACAAATTTGAAAGATGCCCATATCTCTAGGAAAATTGTGTCAGTTTGGCCAACCCAAGGAAGCGGTGAGACGTTGTCCTTATTTATAGTCATATTGATGGCCAGAGGAGTTTAACACCCAGGCCAAAATGGTCCTGTTCCATCTGGCAACATTTCTTGTTTTCCTAATCTCCCATGGTCATAATTATATGAAAGCTCTTGCTTAACAATTACTCAAAAATCTCCCATTCAAGAGTCATTAATCAAAGCATACAGACTGGATTAGAAGATGATCCACCATATGGGAACTTCAGAAACCAATACATGAGGAGGTAATTGTTGTCTTTAAAAAGAAAAAGAAAAAAAGTCAATCTTTTCCGAAGGAAAAGAAAATCACATTTGAAAACCCCACACGTTAGTATTTATACTAACTCATTTTGACCTGCATGTACAACACAGCTTGTGGTAGTCAGACCTTGAGTGTTGTATCTTTCTCATATTTCAGATTTTCTGATGATGGATGTCACAGAAGCTGGAATAAGTCACACACATGCTGTGAAGAGCAGCAGGTGTGAACATTTGGGAGGGTGAACGGGCACCAGATGTGTTACTTCAAAAGCACTCCTGCGACCTAGGAAAGGCTGGGGTAACACCATAATCAGGGAACGTAGTAAGCATTAGGGTTAGAATATGACATTTGATTTATGAAAACACTTTGTTTGTTCGTTATTCAATATATTCCAGTCATGTGGGGAAAAAAACTAAGCACATCCAATGGAAAAGTTTTGATATTTTACCACACATTTTAAGAAAATTGGATGTCATGACAGCTTCTCAGAATTGAATCCAAAGCTGGTAGAGCTCCCCCTGGTGACTGGCTGCGGTATAGGTCATAAGCTCCACCTCCATGTTCAAGTTTCTGAGAAGTTTTGTTTTAGTTATTTTGTTTTTATTTATTTGGTGAAGACAGCGCATATGAATGAACACTTGGTACAAATACATGATGTTGTGTACATATGCCGGTTTCAGCTACAAGCTAATTTTCATCTGTAGTTCGCAGACAAAGAATATCATGCGATATCATGATGACAGTCACCACTGACAACCTCTCCGGGAAACGGCCCCACTCACGAACGGTAGTGCTCACACTCTGGCTCCAACATTGCACTGGGATGTCCCTGTGGTTAACGGGAGGAAGTGGAGACACATCGACCACTTTTTTTCGACAGCCTGAGTTTAACAAGCAAGACCAGACTCCTTCTAAATGTGTTCATCCTCCTTGAATTAATATTGAATGGGGTTATGTTTGTGAAATAAAAGTGGAAGATTTACAATTAATTCAAAGAACAGAGAATTAAGTGATTTTAACAGTGTGGGGAAGAGGAAGAGATGAAGCATACCCAAACCATCAGAGTTAATCTCAACACTTTTGTACAAGACATTTGATGCCACTTTCCAGATGCTTTGTTCCAAAACATCAGGTAAGACGAGACAGAATGAGTCCTGTAGCTCCTACAGTAGATGTTGAACTGTCTCCAGCCTTCACACAAGATTGGCCTCAGGTTTGCAGCAGAATTCCTGCTGATAGAAACACAATACCGCCTACACTCAACAGGGGTGCTCCTACGTAAACAGTGTTTTGCCTCATTCATTCACTAACATCAGAGTGGAGCTAAATAAATTATAAGTTGTGTGTGTGTGTGCTAAGTCATGACGCACACTCATAAAACAGAGCGGCGATAGAGATCCGTTAGAGACAGTAGATGTTAAAATATTCTACTGGACTCCAGATGATGTCGGGTTTATTTGCATACAGAGCGCGAAACTGAGATGGGATCAGGGGAAGCATTTGGAAACGCATGTTAATGTCAGGTCTGACCACTCCTAAAGATGGTCACTTGTGATCCAATAGTCCAGATCAGATCTTAATGCAAAGTCTGTAGAGCCCCTAGGGAGCACATGACATTGCGGAGGTCACGACCGAATGGGGCTTAAAAACTCAGATAGGCACAGAGAGAACGTGCCCATTATTATAGTATAAAAATACTATAAGGGCCACTAATGGCCTTCCACTGGATTGGCTGGGGGCTACACCGTGAGCATGAGCCTGGTGTCTTGAGGACGCTGAGACCTCCACCTGCAGCCACAGTGGGCTGATCATCTGGCTGTTGGGTTGGACAGACCAGAGTCAGCGGAGGAGGTTGGACCTTAAACCCCAACCTCCAAAACTATTAGTGACAATGAGAAACAGGTCCTATTTAAAAGCTCCTGCTGGTAAATTGATGATGTCATCATGACATCATTCAGAAAAAGAACAAATGTGCCCAATAACCACGCCCCTTATGGGCATGTTCAGGTGTTTTGATTTTAGCCAGTGTTATCTGAACTGGATACAACACTGAGGTAATGACCATAGTACAGTTAGTTTACAGTTAGGGACATGGACTACGACTCGTGAGGCTGTCAGGACAAAGAATAACATCCATCCACATAGTGCTTTTTCAAGTTAACCTGAATATGGTGTGAATATGTTCTTGTTCCTGATGATGTCATCATGACCTGACAAGTAACCAACAGGAGCTTTTAAATAGGACCTGTTTCTCATTCTCACTAATAGTTTAGAGGTGGGCTGAAAGGTCCAACCTCCTCTGCTGACTCTGGTCTGTCCAACCCAACAGCCAGATGATCAGCCCACTGTGGCTGCAGGTGGAGCTCTCAACCTCCTCAAGACACCAGCTCATGCTCATGGTGTAGCCCCCAGCCAATCCAGTGGAAGACCATTAGTGACCCTTATAGTACTTTTATACTATGATAACAGGCACGTTCTCTCTGTGCCTGTCTGGGTTTCCCGATCTGGACTATTGGATCTCAAGTGACCATCTTTAGGAGTGGTCAGACCTGACATTAACATATGTCTCCAAATGCTTCCCCTGATCCCATCTCAGTTTTGCGCTCTCTCTGCAAATAAACTCCAAAATCATTTGGGGTCCAGTAGAATATTTTAACATCTATTTTATGTAACAGATCTCTACCACTGCTCCAGAAACAAGAATGGCTCTGTTCTATGTGTGTGCGTCATGACTTGGCATACACACACATCTTATTATTTATTGATGTTAGTGAATGAATGAGGTAAAACGCTGCTTATGCGGGAGAACCCCTGTTAAGTGTAGTGTAGGTAGTTTTTAATCCAATCAGGACTCACTCAGTACGTTTACACGTACAGCTTAATTGAGCTATGCTCAAAATTCATCATCAGCTGTAACAACTGTAATAGCCTACTAAATATGTTAACCGTGTAATTGTCCACGAATTAGCATTTACTGACTTTAGCATGACTGAAGAAATCAAATGTTAGCGTTAGCTTGGTGTCCCGGACATGCGAGAGCACAGAACATTAACATCAAACATAACATTATATGCAAAGTGAATCACTTTTACTCACCAAACAAAGCTTCATCAGTAAAAATCAGTCTGTAGTTCTCAGGATGACTGTACAGGTACGGGTGTAATAAATGGGCCGGGCTAATAAATTAACACCTTAGGTGTCATATCCAGGTTCAGAGCTCGTTGTAGTAATGAAGTTAAATGTTGCACTGACACTTACAGAGTTAATTCACCAACACTTAATTTTGATTAATTATTTGTCCTCAGGGAGTTATTTTTAACACATTTAACTCTACAAAGAGTATAATTAAGTCAGAATTTTAACTTCACAGCATTTACTGTGTAGGAATAGTCCACATTCACCATAGAGGCAAGGAAAAAGGGAAATAATGTGAGGGGACAGATCTTCCTTATTGAACATGTCTTCTCTGGAAAGAATAGGCCTTTGGTCTTAGAAGTTACTCTCCCCATCAAAAAGCAATCGTTGTAATGTTTTGCCTTGTCTGCCAGTCTGTGACTTCAGTTCGAATTCATTTTTGACGACTCATTCAAATCAGCTTTGACTTTTAGGCAGATGGCCTCTCAATAGCATCAGTCACTCTTTGAAATTATGCAGAATTCATAGTAAAGCAACCCAAAACCCAAAAAATTCCATCACCATTACGTTGCTATGAAATGTGCAGTTGTCAAGATGTGAGAGGGCTCTGCAATGAAGAGCCATTTTCTTTTTTTTGAAAAAGCTGTCTTTGGTCTGTGCTCGATATGTCAGACAGCTGCACCCTTGATTCATGTGTCCAGAAGACATTATTCTAGCAGACCTGCTCTTTATGATCACTGGCAACATACTTTCTCTCTTCAATAAACTTTTTACTGAAGGCCTTACAGATCTCTATATCTTAGCATAATGACACCACATACTTAGGTTTCCAAAAGAGCAGCAGACCAGGGAGGCTTAAATCATTCAGGGGTTCTATTTATTACTAACTTTAGGGAAAAATGGTGAGCAGTAAATTGTTTTAGTGCCATAGTCGTATGAATTCTGAATTGTGTCCACTGCTAGTAAAAGCATTGTGAGAAAAAAAGAGGGAGGAGGACGGGGTGGATAGATGGGACAACCAATCTCTTCACACAAAAAAAGGTGACAAAAAATATGAGAAATGTGAAAGAATGAAGTCTGAACTTAAACATCGATAGATGTAATTCAAAAAGGAGAGGTCATGTAGAAATGATTATGTATTGTGGAAATATGAGTTTTCGAGCAGTGTTAATTTCGTTACGACGACAATGATTCGTCAACGACCATTATTTCTGTGACTAGAGCAATCTGAAAAACAGTCATAGAACATATACACAGCATTTGCTGAAAAGCACCAAACTGTGAATGACTGAAAAAGAGCCATATCAGAACTGTCGAATTCAATTCAATTCAGCTCCAGTCTACGTAAAATCCAGTGTTGTAAACTATATTAAGCTGGCAATGCAACCGTAGAATAACAAAAACTTTATAAGCTGCGTCATTTTTTATTTTTAAAGGTCAGATATTCAGGCAATTTTAATTTTGTGGGAGACGGTTGCAAAGCCCCAAAGCTGTTTATCCTCTCTGTGCAGACACCTGAGGGTACAATCAGCTTCTCCTTGTCTCCCATGATGTCTACAGATTTGCTTTGGTTAATTTTCTTTTTTTTAGTTTGAACTATTCAAAATGCACAGCTCCAGCTTCTGGTTTTCCGCGCATGGAACTGAAAGCTTTGCTTCTGTAAAAAAAACAGATGTCTCTAATCTGTCTCTAATCAGGCACTGTGTTTACGTCTAGGTTGAATCAGTGGATATGCTCTAGTATTCAGACTCAAATATTAGATATATTGTTTTACGTTTGTTTTTAATGAGTAAGCAGGCAGCTTCAGTATGAGGAGCCCTCAGAGGACAAATTTAAACCATTAACCCCCAGCGCTTTAACGCTGTGTAACGTGATCAAGTTGTGGAATGAACAGCTTTGAGTATGTTTTGAAAGACAACATGCGACTATGCAGGAGGGTCCATAAGAGAATGAGGTCAGCAAGACAAAAACTCAGAGGACCACATGTGATTTAGGGGATTTGGACTAATATTTTTAATGTCAATCACTGTGATGGACTGCAAATAACCTTCAATGTGGGTGAAACATATCAGATTGTTAACACGACAGGAAAACAAAGACTAAGAAGTCAAGAAATGTAGACATAGAAACACTGTTTGCAAAGCATGTGAGCTTGAGCTCGCTCAGCCGGAAAAGAGTTCATTAATTCTCATGAAGATTTTGAGAATGATGGAAGATTTTTTTAAAGTTACAGGCAACCAGCAGCATTCTCACAGGAGAAAAACAGATATGTCTTTTCTGCTGCACACATGGTACAGTGGTTTGGACGATTTGCTGTCATGTCTGACTGAAGCTGGGCCATGGCTCTTATGGTTCAGGTTAAATCTTTAACAGTAGCTCTGAAAATCCTTGAAGATAATCTACATCATGTTGTGTTATATTTGTTGTTGTTGTTTTATTGCTGCAGTCTTTCCTGTTACTAATTCAGAAAGCAACCTTTTCAACACTATTCATTTTAATAATTAATTTATCCTGAAAACGAGTGTCTGTGTATAGTGATTAATTGGTAGGGTTTTTTCCTTCTAGGCGAGGGAAAACAAGAAATATAAAATCTACAAAGAGCTGTTTACAGGTTTAATGATTTACTGTATTTGCAATTAACTGTGGTCACCAGATGTGCTCCTGTTGACAAGTGTGATGGGAATGGAGAAATAAGATAAGATAGTACTTCACTGATCCCCGTTGGGGAAATCCAATATTGTCAACAATGATAAAAGTATAGAGGACAAGATGTGCAACTTTTTCAGATTTTAAAGCAGTGATCACAAACTCCAATCATTTTGTTTGAATTTGTTTTTTATTCTGAATATTTACATGTGTTGTAAAGGCCTCTGACACCGTCTCAGAGCAGACAGAGGAATCAGCATCATCATACAGTATGCACAAGTCATTAAAAATAACAGCAAAGCCTATTTAACGTCAGCATGTTGAAATCAGACAGGAATGACAGGAGAAGGTGGAGAAAACGGGGAGGAAGAGAGAAGAGAGAGCCATTATCTCCTAAAGGTAAAGATGGTCAGCAAAACAGGCCCCGTTCAGACCTTGAGTTAACATCCGGCCTGGGCAATGTGATCGCAAGTGGCCAGATTGAAATATAGGTGTGAATACACATGGGACGCATTTGAGTCAGTACGTTTACGTGCACATGAAAAAAAAAAAAATTTTATTATTGCCTTAATCTGGCTTTAACTGGACAACTTAAATACATGTAAACACGTTACTCTGACTAAAATCGGAGTTCTCATTATCCCATTAAGACACCCAGATAATGCGATTGGAGATCGATTTTCTGCGGCATGTATACGCTTAATCTGGACAATGCACCTGTGCATGCTCCACAACCGCTGCGCTGGTGTATGACCCCGGAACAAAAACATATTTAAAAGCTGGTCACAGAAGAAGAAGGTCAACAGAGCCGGTAGAAGAAGCACCTGAGGGATAGCGGCATCTTATCTGCACCATAAGTAGCATGAACATTACGTACGAGATTATTATCCATCTTGTTGTTGTTTAAATGCCGGTCTGCCACATGAACGACTCTGGTTTACTTATTGTATGGCGTAAAAGGTCAACCAGAAAAAGGCCCTGTTAACATGGTATTATCCCACTGACATGACAAACATCGCCACCTAGTGTGGAGGAGGAGGACATGTTCCCATCAGTTATTCGATTTTCTCCGTTGCATGTGAACTGGGACAAGGACCACATTCAGAAAGTCGAATTTTGTGCATAGCTTGATTAAGCTGTGCATGTAAACACAGTGATCTGAACTCTGAGTCATAAATAAATGCAAAAAAAGAATTAACAAATTAAATATAATATTAGCTGATTGTGGTGGTGATAACAGCCACAAGGAGTCCAGTAATGTACGTCTCCAATAATCGTGTCTTTATTTACTTTTATTACTGGAGACTACAGTGCGTATAGCAGCTGTCAGGGTTTAATTTTGCAGGTCTTTAAAATAACTAAAGCCAGGACGGAGACAAATGAACAAACTTACTGTGTGTACTTTCAGTGGGAGACAATGACTTCACAGCTTTGTATCAAATTACGTAGCATTATCCCAAATCATGAGGCATAGACAACAACAGTTGCTTCTGATACGAGGTTAGAGATTCATCCTGCCGTTTTAACATTCTACACTGCCCCAACTGATGTCAGTGTTTATTTGCACGCAGAGCGCAAAAATGAGATCAGATCTCCAGATCTCAGATCTTCCAGGCATGACCACAGGTAATTAAAACGAGCCACTTGTGAGCAGATCGCCCTTGTTGGACGTTAATGAAAGGTCTAAAAGTACCAGCTGAAGTTAAATAATCCTTCAGATTACAGTGACAGCATGGAAATGACACTAAACTGTGAACTGAACCAAGAAGTTTGTAAGAAGGTTGGAGATCACATTTGTTTCTAGAGTTTGAAAAAACACTCTTCCTTTGCTCAGTCAGACTAAATCCCAACAGCTTAGACATCACGAGAAAATCAAATTTCAATCAATGGCCTTTGACACAGAGGAAAACACAGGAGAAGAGAAAGAGGACAGTCGTTCTGTAACTCACCCTAAATTCTTTCATTTTTACACAAAATACAGAGTGAAGAGAGGAGACGAAAGAAGGTTCTACTGTGAGTGATGTTGTGGGGCACGTAAACATATAGATTTGATTAATTAGCGTCCATGTAAACTGTTAAATTGGAAAGTCTGATTTGATCAGAATTATTTCAGTCGGGTTGAAGAAGTAATGTCCATATAAACTCAGTCGATGTTTGTCCTCTTGTCCTTACTAGTGTTGAAGTGTCCTTAAAGCCACGCTATTTGCAGCAGGTTACTGCACAAACTTGATGCCAGTCTTACATCATACTAAAAATGAACTGGACACATGGCAGCCAGCACCTACAGAAATGAAGGCTGAATAGGTGATTTAATGTCAGTATGATTGTTATTGTGCACGTAAATGCAGCTATTGCAGACAAATTCCTTCTTGTGAGCAATTTTAATTTGACTTCAGTGGCAATAATACTGAACTATTATGACGTTCCTGTGGCACCACGTGATCCGTGTTCTTATTTGTAAAGGAAATACATGGTTGCATGAGTTATTTTGGAGGCAACTGCACAACGCTCAGGAACTGACACTAGTTTTTGATGTTCCTACGTAAACCCCAACTCTCCACCAGTCCTTTAGACCTAAACAAACTGCTTGGATGAAGGAACTCTACATGTCTGTCTTGCCTTTCTTAATGTTTTTGACATGTTCTCTCTATTGAACTTGTCAGTTCCACACAACTGGCAGCTTTTTGTTTCACTAATCGGATTATCAACAATATTATCTATATATAGACTAGTTGGAGCAAGAAATCTAAATCTGTGAATGTTTAAGATGTATTTATTTATTTATTTTTTAATTTTTTTTTAATACCTCCATATAAAGCGGTTGCTGCTGTGCACTGACTAAAAGACTGTCTTGCTTGTGTCATAATTAATTCCTTATTGGCTTGTTTCTCCGTTAACCCATAAGTTCCTCCAAAATCTAATCAAAAATTCGAAATATCTTGCAAAAAAAATGTTTTAAATCAACACGCTCTCAAACAGTACGCGGCCCATTAAGTTGCGTTTAAAGTCCTGGAAAGCAGCAGATGAACTGATGAGCTCCAGCTTTGCCGATCATAGCAGCTGTCAACAGAAAAATGTGTGTGTGTGTAAAACCTGTTGCTTTAAAATGTGTTTTGACAACAGCCTGCTGTTTTTACTACCTTCCCGGGGCTCTAACACAGTGTTGAGTCTGTCTCCATTGCTGTGTGTTTTTTCTTATTTTTTCATTCACGGGCCTGTGCGCTAGTGTGTGTAACTCATCAGTTTATAGTCTGTTCTGGCAGTACCCTGCTGTTTTAGTGTCTCCCTGTGGCTTGGACAAAGTGTCAAGTCTGTTTCTCTGCTGTGTGTTTTTTGAAGTTTGGCCTGTGTGCTTGTGTGTGTGTGTGTGCTTGTGTGTGTGTGTGTATGTGTTCTTGTGTGTGTGTCTCCAGCTCCCTGCTGTTTGATGCCTTCCTGTGTGCTGTTATAATCCAGTTTTGACTTTCCACAGCTCTCTGTTTCTCTCTCCCTCTGCCAGTCTCTTCCTCTTCCACAGTTGCCAACACCTACAACATAGAGGAAAGAACAATTAGACCAAAAAGACATAACACAAACTGCTTCAAACAGTATGTGGAAGGTGAGCAGGGAGTAGTGTTCAAAGTAGATATTCAGGCTGTAGAAAAACGCTCAGTGTTTGTAAACAACTTGACATTTTTTGAGGGGCGGGGCTTAACTGGATGCAAAACATCTCGAGCTTGTAAACGGCGGTTAGCATATTTCAATGGACTGTTTTGGCAAGAATGGATGAGAAAAGCGAATATTTTTGAGAATATACTGGTACACTCACGCCCAGAGACCGCTAGTGTTTTTTTTAAAAGTTGACTCTGATTGATGGGACTACATTTACCTACCCTCACACTGTCTTTATCAAGTGAAGGCTCTCCAACAAAGATTTTACAAGAAGTAAGTGTGTGGAGAGTAACGTAGCAAATGAAACTGCTTGGACACCCTGGAAACATGCAAATTACGTTGCTAATGCTAACCGCTAACTTACACCATGTAACAAGAATCCCCTAAATAATGATAACGTAACACGCAATTTCAGTCATGATTTATTCTAATCCATAACGTCATCCAGACTGAAACTGATGATGCATGACATATTAATCTGACCTGATATGAAGTGTATGCATTGTTGATTGTCTCACTCCAGTCCTTTCTTTCAATCATCAAAGCCAAACCAAAATTATCTACGACTGGCAGTGGCTGGTATGTGAGAAAATTTTAGTTTTTGGCACCAAAAATACAGCAAGACGACATTTTTGTGGTTGATAGTGACAGTGTTTGCCTCAAGCTAATTCACAAACAAGGGAAAGAACTGACTGGGTCTCAGGTCGACAGATGACTTTATTTCCTTTTATTTCCATCCATGATAGATGGATGGAGACAAGGAATATCACTGGAAAGGTTGAGCTGAAACACTTTCAAATATTCAGAGAATCCCACTCAGATTTACTATTGCTCCTTTCGAAAACATCAGCGTGTAACTCAAACCCGATGGATTTACTTGTGTGACTTTCTGACTGACTTCTCATTTTGTCTTTTCAGAGAAGCTTCTTCTGGTTGTTTTTGTTTCTGAGTGGTGGCCTTTCAGAATGCAAAGCTGCTGATTGTAGCGCCAGGATGAACACACCACCAGTCAGAAATTTGTACAGTCTGTTCAATTATTCAGTTCAATGAGAAGGTGTGTCCAAAGTTTTGACTGACAGTGTAAGTGGATGAGTACTGTATAAAGAGACCTCAACACATTTCTCTGTACTTTATAGAATAAAAGCAAGATGTAATAAATCAAAATGGAGAAAGGCCCTGGGGATCATTCACGTGGTTACAAACAGCCACATATTAAAACAAGAATGCGTTTGGGCAACTTGCTCCTTTATGACTATTTTATTCCCCTAAAATCATCAAACAGATGCTCAGCACACACTGTGACGTCTAAGAACGTCATATATGTTGAAACATCGCAACGCTCACTCAGTAGATCATCAAAGATAAAAGGCTGCCTTAAGTTCACTCGGACATGACCCTCATGTTGTGTTATTCTATTCACAGTAACAGTTGCACTAATAAATGTACACAACAGAGAAAGAGGCAGCAGCCGACAGCTCCGTGTCATTGACCACCTCTTTTCTGTCACATTTTTGTCACCAGCTGGATTCAACACGGTTGCAGGAGAAGCAGGTTAATCCAGAAGTTGTGACAATGGGGTATTTTCAAATAGGAAGCGAGGGAAAGGGCTCGTTCTTAGTAATCCACACTCTCAGCTTATGTTCTGATTGTTTTACTTTGAAAAAAAAGAAGATGGTGAATACACAAGAGGGTTACCTAGGCAACCGGAACCTGGATTGTCCAGGCTTCTTCGCTAGCTTTATATGTGGACAGGATTCAAGTCTTCTCTAAAGTTTAAGTTAAGTATTGGTATGAGAACACTGACATAACTATGAGGTCTGTCAGAAAAAAAGATTTATATAGTATTGCTTGATAAACTCTGTAAAAAGTAGTTGGATTATTTGAATAGTTTAATATTGAATGCAAAGTAATGATAATAATAATGTATATTTATAGATAGTACTAGGCTGAGTTTAATATGGGAGGTAGAGGGGGCCCTACAAAATCGCTGCATCAGTTTGGGGGTCCTTGGTCTGAAACACGTTGAAGACCCCTGACATGTGAACAAAGATCAAAGATCACTAACTGAGACCTCCCCCAGATCTAAATATTTTAAATGCAAAGACCTTTATATACAGTGTTGTGAAAAAGTGTTAGTCTTATATTTAAATTTGTCTGATCATCTGAAACATTTAAGTGTGACAAACATGCAAAAATAAGAAATCACGAAGGGGAAGCCGACACTTTTTTCACAGCACTGTACAGGGGCTTTGATGTGCGCCAACCATAAAGAAGCTTAACCACTTTAAGGCTGCTGTGAAGTACCGACGGTCGTTAATGTTTTCAAACGCCTCATCTGCTGGACAGTAAAGCAGTCGTCCTGTTTCTGTGGATCAGTACGCTGTCAGACACGCACTCCTGCTGGGACACATGTGAAACAAACTCCTTCTGTCTGAACTCTCAGTCCTCTTTGCCGGGTGTGACGTACCTTTTTTTTTTCTCTCTCTCCGCTGCTTTTCATGCAGAGGGATTATAAATCAGTTTAATCGTCCACATAACCACATAAACCTTCAGCTGGAGTTCATTCTTTGGCAGAATTTCGAAATCTTTTTTAAAATTGTGTTTGGCCCGTGGGTTTTACTGTCATGTGTGAATGGCTGAATGCTGAAAATCTATGGAATTTGTGTCGATATAGCAGAATCCAGAATGTCTTACGTAACGCAACCCTGACAATCTGCATGCTTTCCATTAGCAACGTGCACGCTGCTCTTTACAAGATTATGGTATAAGTGGAGTAAGGATTGTAATGGACCTGCTTTGTCAAGCTAAAACAGAGATCTTCGAATTTACTAAGCCAACCTTGGGTCCGCACCCACCAAGGGGGGTGTGCTAAAACTTGTCTGATCCGAGCTCACAACCAGTTTTCACCTGTTTCACCTGTCACCAGCTTTTAACCAGTATTGCATGTATGTCCCTACATGTACAATATCCAGGGATGGCCCAGGGCGTGCCGAATCTCCGGTGTGTGGGTTCAATCGCGATTTAAAAAAATAAGAAAATTTAGAAAAAAAAACGTTGATGCAGGATATTGTCAGGTTTAAGATGTCAATTGAGTTCAACTGAGTAAAGCAGCTTTCCCTCTCTAAACTAACATCACTAGCCAATCAGAAGCAGGGTGGGGGTGGGTCTTGGAAAACTTGAAATCCAGCTGCAGCTGTTGTTGCATTCAAGACAACTTGGGAAAAGTTGTCAAACTCAGAAATGATTGCTTCCAAAATAAAAAAATGTAAAAAACTTTCTGCATATATTTTAATGTTCAGCAAACGTTGCCAATATATCAAATTTATTTTTCCTCCTCCGAGTTAACCTGTAACATGAATGTAATGTAATGTATTGTATTGGAAGTCTGAATTTTCTGAGAGGGAATGTAGAATTTCAGAGTTTTCATGAAGGCATCTTCTATATCCTGTTTTTCATTGATTGATTGATGAATTGAAACTGAATTAAATGGTTCAATTGCCCCGCTTTTGTTAGATACAAGTATGGAGGTGGGAACCACTGCCCTAAGCGACACTCTAATGTGTCAATCCTCGCAACTAAACAAAAATACCAGGCTGGTTTGAAATGAATTAAATTAAGCTGTTTTGATAGTGAATTGGATATATTCGCAATTTCATGGTTGCACATTCGGCCTGTATTTAGTCATACGGTCTTCTATTCATCATTGTTGTGTTAGTCACCCTAGCAGACGCAAAGCAGGTCTGTTTTTGTTTCAAGCTTTTGTGTCTTACTGACTGTATTGCCATGAAATTGGGAACAGACGTCCACGCTGCCCAAAGAACAAACTCTAATGACTTTGGTCATCTTCCTGTACTAGAAGGTTTTGTGGTTATGCATAAGTTTTTTTGAGAAAAAAAACAAAAAACAAAACATTGGCTGTGTGCTGGAAAGTGAGGAGACTCACGTGAAATACATTACAACAAGGGATTTTTCTTTTAAGAAAAAGCTGAAAAGCTGTTTTGCGTTCTGAAAATGCTATGGGATTATTCATCACTTTTTCTAAATAGTAAAGAGGATGCAGGCCAGATGGCTTCATGTGTTTGGTCTTTAATTTAACAGACGGAAGCAATTTGTAGAACGCAAGTCTCGCCTTTAATCTCCACATGAGTTGTTCCTGCAGGGAGATCCGTGCAATGTATTTGTCAAAGTGAAAAGCTGAAAGCTAGAAGTTCTCTAAAAAGTGGAAACTGTTAAATAGAAATGTTTCAGCACTGACATGATTGGGATTTAGTTCACAGCACATTTGAGCTACACACAGGAATACAGAGAAAAGTTGAATTCAAGATTTTGATCAATTATGGAAGGCCTTAGATTATGCTAATAAAGGAATGTTTAAAGTATAACAGTAGCAGGAGAGAGAAAAAACGTTCCTGATGTTCCATTAAATCTCCAGTGTGTCCTTTTATTATTGGAGGTAATGGTATCAGGAGTGAAACATGCAAACCCAGGGCGGTCGTTTAACCTGAACTTAACCTGACCGTAACTGGAGATGTCTTCTTCTTCTTTTATTTTGCCTAAAGCCTTAGTTCACATCTCACTGGACAAGCATATGAATCCGACACTTCATATTTGGGCCCCTTTTTCTTGGAAAGAATCAGAAGTGAGTCTAGTGAAGATTTGAACATCGAGTCTCTTTGTTATCCTTGATTCAAGGGGTTAACTCTGAGAGGTAAGAGAAAACCGAGGGAGTGTGAAAGAGAAAGAGACAACATGACAAGTCTTTCTTTTAGATTCAATATCCAAGGATGAAATAAATGATTTTTTATTTAAATTAAATAAATGCCTATTAAGGTAACACAAAAGAGTTTGCATCTCTAGCCCACTTATGGTGGTAGTGAAATAATCTTCAAAAAGAAGTAATGAATTACAATGACGTTTAGTTATAAATCTATAAACAAAATAAAAATCCATCCATTATCTTTAATCGCTTATCCTTTAGAACAGAGGTATCAAAATCATTTTAATAACCTATAAATAACAACAACCAAAGGGTGTTCCCTTTGTTTTAGTGCAAAGAAGTACATCAAGAAAAATGAACTATGCTTTAAAGATTTTATGAACAACCTAAAATTTCTTCTTCACATTACGACAGTGAACATATTAGGAATACCAGTTACTTTTATTTAAAAAACTGCAATTAAAATCCCTCTGGTGGGTAGGCTGTGGCCTGTGGGCCGTATGTTTGACACCCCTGCTTTAGAGGGTCCCAGGCTTGCTGGAGCCAATCACAGGGCAAGAAGGGGAGTACAGTTTTAACAGGTCGCCCATCCATAAATAAAGTAGGTCTTTCAGTTGATGATAGATTAAGGATAAAGATAGACTAAAATATTTAATCGCGATTAATCGCAACATTGAGACAATTTAATCTCACTTTTTAAATCTGTTAAAAAAAAGTCTGTTTTAAATCTATGTGATACTATTTCAGCACATAGAAGAATGGGAAATACTGTCAGGAAATATTGTTATCGAGGCTTATCCATTGCACTTCGGTTGCACATAGCTGAGGAAATTTATGTTGTCCTGTTCAATAAAAAGCTGCAGGACTCCTCAGACAGAACGGCCCCGACTACAGAGATGAAAATAAGACATCCGTAAAAGAAAGCACCGTGAAAACAGCTCATTTGTGTTAGTTTTGATTTCCATGATAAAGATCACGAGCCGGATTTAAATTCCCAATGGCTGAAGAGTTTACTATGCTGTGAAGCAGCTTGTCTTGCCAAAGCAATTTGCCTCTTTGTTTTCTTCAGATCACCAGATAAAGAAATAAGCTCCCAGTTTATACATACTGAATACCTCTCACTGGTATCTGTGGACTTTATCAAACACAAGCTGGTGGAGTCAGTTACAATAATATACATCTGTGCGCATGTTTCAGACATAATATATTTAGTGGCGTTTCCATTTAATATCAGCAAATCAGATGCTTTGTCAGAACTTGGATCCAAAAACTTAGAAAGATGTTATATGACAAAACAAGACCTTCCTAGGAAAATGAAAACATTTGATGATACGGAGATGACCTAGAAGTAAAAAAAATATGTTATGCAAGCTTCCCAGAACAATAGATTCTATTACATGTACATTTACAAGGCCAGTAGCATTAATAAAACCCTGTATTAATAGAAAGAAAAAGCACAAATAAATGAATATGCTCAACATTTTTTCAATTGCTGAATATCTAACAAGCTTTCGCTCAGCAGCCTGACAAGAGTGGGCTGCAAAAACACAGCAGTAAATCCACACTTCTACTGTAACATCACAGGAACCTGAGCTCAATCAAAACCAGACCTTTGTCCTTCTGATGTTAAATCTAGTATATCTTTTTCCGTCAAATGTGTATTTACTGAGGCCTGCCAGGGATTGTGCACGCATCTGGCAGCAGGGTGCTTTATTTATATTACCTTTTACCCTCAAGTCTGCACAAATTGCAAATTTCCTCTTGTCTTTAAAACAAAAAAAAAAAAGTTCCATATTGTTTGGATTTTCCCCCATTTATGAACAGCGGCGACTCCTTTCACAGTCTCGGAGCAATTTAAACCACCCTAATTTAAACCAGTGAATCCTCTCAGGCTCTTTGACTGTCACTGTACGATTAGCAGCGAACAAAGGAAGAAAAAGGAATTAGCTTCAGAATATTTACACAAATTGGAGAAAATGATACAGCAGCTCACTAGAACTGGGTCACGCTAAAATGTCATTTACTTTTTCCTGTTAATGATTCTTTCGCGAAGATGGGTAGCACAAAAACAATGTTGGCCCAATTCCTAGAATAACAAAGTAAAGGACCAACACACATTACAACTGAGGCGCCCATGAGCAAAGTTTTCCATCAACAACTTATCTAGTGAAACTGCTAAAGCTCCTGGGCAATTCTGATCAGCGTGTTCCAGAGAAAGAAAGCCTGGCTCTCAGTGAGTTAATAAAAAAAAAATGAAAATGACAAATACCAAGGATTTGTTTGCTTGACATTGAAGACCGTTTTAAATTCAAAGTCATGATTCAGTTAACTCTGGTTTGCCCCTTCAAACCATTACCAAGAGTTCTTCTCAGATTCAACATGGAACCACAAGGTTCAACACAGGTTCAGCAAGAAAATAAAATTAAACCAGTTGGATGAATCAGAAATGCACGTCACCACTTTGTTACGCACAAGACCTCATTTGCTGTGGTTGAGAGAGGAGCTAACAGAGCGCAAGACAAATCAGACGAGACGTTTTTATTAGTGGATCAAATGGCTCCTGGAGCTTCAGTCCTACAGAGCTCTTAATCTGAATCTATACAGATTATATACTGTGCTCCAAATTTACTCAGCTGGCACATTTTTGCCTTCTTTAAACAGGACCAGGGGGATGTTACAAATTGTTTTACAGAGAGTTGAACCCCAAAAACTCAAAACCAATGTGCCAAATGTTTGTCTGAATCTGTGTGAGTTAAACTCAAAAGTTGAATGTGAGCAGAGCTTAAATGTTTAGTATTACATTCAATTACTACACTAAACTAATATCGACTGATTAGGTCAAACATAGTCACAGTAGGTGCAATCCTATGTATTCATGCATTTAATTATAAGTGAAGTGGATTATTTAAAGAGTAAAATCCATGCTTTGATGTTCAGTAAAAACCCGATAATTACTGGAATTGTAACAGAAAATTTAATGAATAGTACATGTACCTCAACATAAAATAAAACATGTCAGGGTTCATGTAATTCAGCATTTTTTAATTCAACATTTGAATATGGACGACTCTTTGCACACACAATTCCTTCCTTTCTAAAATATCATATATATTAAAAAAAATTGAAACAAATTATAGAACCCTTCATGAGTACGTCCCTGTGACGTCACAATGTTAACTGGAGGCAAAACAGAGGGAAGCTTGAGGCAACGCTGTCACTTTTAACCATGAAAATGTCTTCTTGCTGTATTTTTTGGTGTCAAAACTGATAAATCAAAAACACTAACCTGGAGTTGTATCACATACCAGCCGCTGCAGTCGTAGACTACTTTGGTTTGACTTTGGTGATTAAAAGAAAGGACTGTAGTGAGACAACAATGAGCACGCTTCTTTTCAGATAAGATTAATATGTAATGCATCATCAGTTTCCCTCTGAACAATATTATGAGTTAGAATAAATCGTGAGTGAAATTACATTAAGTTCATGCTTATTTAGGGGATTCTTATTACATGTTAATGCTACATGTTTCACATTAATGCTAATGTTAACCGCGAGCTAACGCAACGTTACTTTGGTGTTTCGCGTCCAAGCAGAAGTTGCATTTACTACTTTACCCTCCTCAGTGATTTCACTTACTTCATTTAGTATCTTTGTTGAAGAAGCTCAATTGATAAAAACAGACCAGACTTCGTTCCCTCTGTGTCCTCATTTGGTCAAATCCTCCATCCAGTGAGTGAGGATGTAGGGGTCGGTGAATATAGTGCCATCAGTCAGAGTCAGCTTTAGTTAACAATAACACTCACGCTCTCGGAGAGTAGGCGTATTAGTATATTCTCTACAATATAATATAAAACAGTCCACTGAAATATGCTAACCGCCGTTTACAGGCTATAGTGTTTGAGATGTTCGGCATCCAGTTAAGCCACGCCACTCAAATAACGCCACATTGTTTACAAACCGTGAAGGGGTCTAGAGAAAATATGACTGCAAAGTTCTTTTTATCTCCTCAGATATTGTCTTTGCTCTGTACTGTATTTCTGTTTTTAATATGTCAAGAGTTGAAAAGGAGAAGATGCTTGAAATAGGAAATTCTAACTTTCATTATTAGCTTTGCATTTTTCTGTGTTCTTCTAAAACCTTCAGAATTGTGGTTCACCGTAGCTAGATTTCAGTTTGTGAAGTGACAGTAGTAACAAAGACAACTCAGTGTATCTTTGAATATGCCGCAGTGATGCAGGCAGGCTTCTCCTGAGTGTTCAATAGCAAATATTCAGTAAAATCAATTTTTTAGTGCAGCGCTCACCTCTCATGGGTGAATGGAGTCCATCTCTGATGATAGGCGACTGTTCTCCTGAAGAAAACAACACAACAACAAGACGGAGTTAAATTGCAGACACAAGACACAATGAAATAGGCTCCAGATTATTATCTGCAGTTGTAGTTAAAATTAGGAGAAGGGTGGGATTCAGAATACTTTTACACATACTGTATGCTTATATTGAACCAAGTATCACCTGTGAGGAGCAGGCGTCACCAAGATGCTTCAGAACTCCAAGATACAGACAGAACGGAGCATCAAAAACAGTGGAGTATATGCGGAAGGTATTATAAGCATATGCTCTATAGCGAGCGGTACACTCTACCTATATTACGTAATGCAAATAATCCATCAAGCACAGACAGTAGACCTGCTCTGAGCAACTTGCTACCTGTTTTTCACGCCTGCCTACTATAATAAGTTAGTGTGCTATTTTTCCTCCTCTTCAGACATAACAATGTGTCAGAACTGGGAAGCTGGAACTGTGGGGAATGTTTACATTTTAGTTTAAAAGAATTAATGAGCAGCAGGAAACAAGATGTTTGCCAGTTTATTCCTTCGTACCATGACAAACTGGCAGCTACACTGCAATGATCCCGTAATCAAAAACACATCATCAGTTTCACAATGTACGCTTAAAGATCAAGATACAGCCTCACACAAAGTTTAACTATCATGGAGCCCTCCAACAGATGCCTGCATTTTGTTGTCATTGTCAATGTTAATGGCAGTCTCTTTGTGAAGCACAAATTAAAAACAACAAATGTTGACCAGTACACTGATGTCTCTATAAAACTGTGAGTGACTGCGTTTAGATGGACTCTAGAGGTTGTAGCTCCAGTGAACTTGTCAGTTTGTCATGACGCTTTAAGCATCATGTGGACTAGTCACTGATCACATGACAACAACAACTTGACGCCTCAGAGAAGACGGGTCAATTCTTTTAATAATTGCAATAATAAATAAATAATAACTAAGTAAATAAATGATTCCCTTATTGATCCCTCATGGGGAAATTCCATCTCTGCATTTTGACACACCATTCAAATCAGAAATCAGAACATAACTGGCTTATGCAACCAATTCAATTTGAACATTTGAATCGATCTGGCCTATTTGGAAGTAAGACGTTTATCAAAACCTTTGATAACCATGTAAATGGTGAAAAAGACACAAAAAATGTTGTCTCTTGTATACCCAAACAACAAAGCTAAGGCACTGGACTTAAGTTTAACACATATCACCACTAGTCCAAGTGACGTCTTCAGTTCTGAAGCCTCTTGGATGAGTGGTGCTAATGTAGAGGTGTCTTTGCTTTGTTTTTGTTTTTTTAATACCCACAAAACTATAACCTGTGGGTGTAGTACTAAAATATACCCCAGAATGGACAGCAGGAGAACAAGAGGAGAAACATTGCCCACAACACTCACATTTTAGCCAGAGAAGACGTGTGGTTTAAAAGAGAAGCAAAGGAAGCCATCTATGTCAAACAGGAAAGTTTCACCCTGTTCACACCTTGAGTTTTGATCATTAATAAGTTGTCACAGTACCGTTCCTTCACTGTGGCAGGGAAACAAATCAATCAGTCTTTCAGAACAGAAGAAGCTGCAAGTCTAGTTGACCTCTTTTAACTGAGAGCCTTCACAGACATTTTTTGGACATACAACAGACACAGTATTTTTTCAGCATTTGCAAAGTTTGCAGAGCTTATAAGTTCCACTAAGGCAGCTCAAAGTTGAGCATCTAATCTCAAAACCAGTTCTTTGCATCTGCAGCCAAATAATAAATAAATAAATAAATAAATGTCCAGGAAAATAAAAATGTTTCCAGAGATGTTTGCCAGTCTAAAACCGAAACCTGCAACCAATATGACCCCGGTGACCCCCCTTGGAGGAGCAGTGATCCGTTTAGGAGACAAGCTACCTCCTCTTAAACCCATCAGCACATTTCTGGGAAAAAGAGATGTACACGTTGACATAAAGTTTATGGTGACTCTCCAGCGTCTGAATTTCTGTTTCGCCAGAACGCATACCTCACGCTTTCTTTCACACATGTTCAGGTGTGAATACACACCATGTGGTTGTGGGCGACATCCTGCGTGTGCTCTCCCTCCTCCTCCTCTTCCTCCTCCTCCTCCTCCTCTTCCTCCTCCTCCTCTTCGGCTTCGCTGTTCTGTCTCTGCTCCTCCCCGTCTTCTAGCTCTGAACTCGATTCCTCCTCTTCCTGCCACGCCTCCTCGCTCTTACACTCCTCTGCCTTGATCAGATCTGCACAGAAACACAGAAACACAAAAACTCAAAGAAAACATATAACCGTCCTACGAGAACCGATTCTGAAACGGGAAGAACTGATCTGGAAACATCGAATCAATCGCATCCTTCAAGTTGTGCGTTTTGTGGCAGTTCATCGTATAGTTATTATCCGCATGGTATAGCATGGCTCAGTGCAGTCCGTTGGCCGATCTCATCAAAACACATGTGTTAAGGCTCCATTTATCCCACTCCAAAGTAAAAAAATCTCTGGTACCGCCTAGATGCGAGAGCTACATTTGGCAAGATTTCTGCTGCGGGCCTCCATTCAGAAGTCTGGAATTGGGCTACACAGACACGAAGATTCCTCACACTCGGCTGCGTTTCTGAAGCTGCACCCCAGACCCTCCGGGTGTAGTATACAGATTAGGCCCAGAAATATTTGGACAGAGACACATTCTTCATGATTTGGCTCCGCATGCCACGGCACTGGATGTGAAATGAAACAACGGAGATGCAATGCAAGAGCAGACTGTCAGGGTTAATTCAAGGGGTTAAGCAAAAATATCCCATGAAATGCTTAGGGACAGGAAAGTTTCCTCATTTCAGGGGCTCAAAAGCAATTGGACAAATTAACATAAATAAAATGTTCAGTTTTAAGTATTGTTGGGAATCCTTTGCAGGCAACGACTGTCTGAAGCCTGGAACTCATGGACATCACCAAAAGCTTTTGCAGCTGTCTTCAGTTACTTGTTTGTGGGTCTTTCTGTCCTGAGTTTTGCCTTAAGGAAGTCAAATACCTGCTCGATCAGGTTGAGATCTGATGACTGATTTGATCATTGCAGAATATTCCACTTCTTTGTCTTAAAAAAACTCCCCGATTGCTTTTGCTGTATGTTTTAGGTCATTGTTGCTGCATTTGGCTGAATCTGAGGAGAAAATCTCCCTCTATACACTTCAGAATGTATTCTGTCACATCATCAAAAAACATTAGTGACCCAGAGTCGTTGGAAACCATGCATGCCCATGACATCAGACATGCCTTCTGCATACTTTCTTCTTCCCATCATTCAGGTGCAGGTTGATCTTAGTTTCATCTGTCCATAGAATGCTGTTCCAGACCTGGGCTGGCTTTTCCATATGTTTTTTGGAAGTCTAATCTGGCTTTCCTGTTATTGAGGCTGATGGATAGTTTGCACCTTGAGGTGAACTCTCTGTATTTACTGTCACAAAGTCTTTTGTATATTGTAGACTTAACTCTCGGAGGGTGTTTCTTCACTTGGGTGGGTGGTGTGAAGGGGTTTTTCTGCACCATGGAAAGGATCCTGAAATCATGCACCACTGTTGTTTTCCATGGTCGTCCAGGGCCTTTTTGAGTTCGTGCTGAAGTGATGATTTGGCCACTCCTAACACTTCAACCTAACACTTTCTGACGGATTTCTTTTTTTTTCTTTCAATTCTTTTAAGGATAGTCTGTTTCACTTCCACTGAGATCTCCTTTGACTGCATGTTGTGGGTTCACAGCAATAGCATCCAAATGCAAATGGCACACCTGGAATAAACTCCAGACCTTTAACCTGCTTAAATGATGAACGATTAATGAGGGAATAGCCCATGAAATAGCTTATGAGTCAACTGTCCAATTACTTTTGTCCCTTGAAAAAGAAGTGGCTACATGTTAAAAGTTTTAATTCCTAAAGCCTTTCTCCAATTTGGATGTAAATACTCTCAAATTACAGCTGAGAGTCTACACTTTAAGCCCATATTGATTATATAACTATTATATAACTACTTGTGTCAGTGTCCAAATATATATGGACCTAACTATATGAGTTGCTCTTCTACTTTAGGATGTTTTTATACTTTCTTTGATGAGGCTTAAAAGTTTCACTGGGATGCAAAAATGTAAAAAGAAAAAATCCACAAACAATCAAACCTTCATTTTTAAAAACCTATGCAACCTATGCAATGACACTGGAAACCAAAGTGACATAATTACAAGAAAAAACTAAACAAAAACAGAAAATAAAGAATTTAGAATAATCTACCAGCCTTAGTGTGCACAACCCAACACTAATGGTTTTTGATTTGAAATTTCTGCTAATTAATAAGGTTTTCAGAGTAGCATTTATTAGAGGAAAATAATAAATAAATAAAATGCATGGGGGGCTTCTGGTTGATAACAGAGTTACATGACTGACCAATGTGCACCAACCACAATTTTTTCTAATAAAAATCGAAACTTCCCACAAGTCATTTCGAACTGAAAAAAACACTTGGATAAGTAGTGAAACGTCTTCAAGTCCATTCATAACAAGTCCAGTTTCCTCTGTTGATAACTCTGTGTTTGGATAAAATTTGAACTGGATGACTGAGACACCCTTCACTTGATTTGATTACCCTTACGCTTTTAGGTCTTTTTATATCTACTATATTTTCAAAAGTTGGACAGTAGAAACTCTTCGTAGCTGTGACATTGCAATAAAGCAGTGGAGGCTAATCCTGGAAAGTCAGACAATAGATGGTTCCCTATTGCTTTGTTTCATTTTGCACTTCTGGTTTGATGCCAAAATGAAAACAATAAAAATAGAACAATAGAGCAATATGGGTCACTGTAAATTCATCTGGTTTATTTAAATACCGTAACAGTCATTTTGCAACCAGACCCGTCTTGAAGCTCATAATGTTGTGACAAAAGTCAGAGTAAAATGGGCATGTGCAGGTCCAGAGGCCTCCCGATAACCACAGCCTCATGGCAGATGGGAAAGATATTTGTTTCCCTCCCTCTGGGCCTTTTTGGGTGTCCCTATGCTGTCTTTTACGGAACGTTATTATATTTGACACAAGAGTCACTAAAATGTCACGGGCAGAGTGATGACCGCCCCAAACTGACTTTACCACTAATAGACATATGGAAAACACATTCAGTTATATATACGGTACATTTTCAGATTATATACAGTAGATCAAGGCCGCTGATGTTTACAGTATGACTGACAAGCGTCAAATTAATTGTAGTTCTAGGAACTCTTGCATCACACAACCTTGAAGATTGCTTCACAATATTGTCTTTACTCTTGTATTTTGGTATCTGCCTCAGAAACTCCCCCCAGAGCTTTTACACATGAATTAATCATAGAGGTTACTTCCTGCTGTTTGCTGCCATCTAACACCGCGAAAAAAAAACAATGCCTGCACCACAGCTACGTTTTTTCCACAGTCAGACATAACTGAGCCAGTCTGAGTTTAAATGGAGAAATCACTCTTTCTGCTTTATTGCATCAGTGTGCATTATTCTACAGTACATACGCAATTATGGCATATTACGATGCAAATAAATGAGCAATCGCTGCTTCCAAAATAAAACATATCTGCTGCACATATTTTAATGTTCATCAAATGGTGACGATAATATACCAAACTTATTTTTTCTCCTCCGAGTTAACCTGTAACGTGAACGCAATGATATCAGAAGTCTGAAATTTCGAAGTTGGAATTTAGAATTTCTGAGTTTTCGTGAAGGCATCACCTTAGCCGGCGTTCTGTCATCGAAGTCACTGTCTCGGAAAGATGGAGATTAAAGTTATGAAACCAACAGAATTAACTATTATTAAATGTTAGGATGTAAATTTTGCACTTTAATGTAAGAATACAATCTACAGTTGTTCGTGTATAAATTTAAATGGAAGTAAACAGTTAAATTGCTAATCGAATAATTCCTCAAATTAATGTGCCCCACCCCTGGAAAAAAAAGTTCAGGCTCAGGATTTAAAAAAAAAAATTTTAACTCTAAGCCCTGAATATGTTTCATATATAGATGAAATTGCATAATACTCCGGGAGGTCCAATGGTGCGTCTGTTTGTGTACGGATAGATACAAGGGGGCTCCGAGAAAAAAAGGTTGGGAACTACTGCTCTCGAGCGTTGGGGGTAGAGGGGGGACTTCTTCACTGAATCAACAAAAAAATGCAGCACAAAAAGTAACATCGCTTGGACAAGACATATTTTACATTGTTTTCCAAAAAGGATGTGAGAGTTTATCACTGGTCCGCTGACGCCCCTGAAAACCTGGCTTTAAACATGTGCTAGATCCCTTAGCGAAACAACTATTCCAGGAGGCAGTGTTCAAATTACAGGGAGCGCTCTTATCTCCCCACAAATGGGAAATAAGCTCCTAACAAAGCCAGAAAAATGACTGCCAGTTTTCAGCGACCGGCCCCGAGAAGTGTTGCAGTAAATCGTCTCACTAACTCAGCAGGGTTATGTAACCTTAAGGTCAGAGGATGTTTCCAGTACTTTGAAAAGTACGTCGGTTAAATAGTTTATGTTTGTAAGGCCACGTGATTATATTAGACTTAAAAACATTTATCTTGGGGCTTCATATTTAAGCACTGTAAATGTTTCCTTCATCACTACTATGTTACTCACTATACACCTCACTCCTAAACCTCTCGCTATAAACATAATGGCATTAGCATAAGGTTGTGTTTTAGCTGCTCTGGTTTCCTTTGTGATCAGGTAACTCGTGTAAATGTGTGTGTGGGTGTGTTACCTGTAGCGGTGAAGTGAGGGTCTTCTGTGATCTGCTCCAGTCTTCCCAGCAAAGCCTCGATGTTGGCTTTAATCTGAGTCAACTCTGACTTGATCGCCTGAAGCTCTGTGCCTTTCACCGCTGGTAGAGAGAAACAGAGAGAGGAATGTTGGCGATTAGCATGACGGATCAGCAACCAACACTGGAAGTGCGTAAATATTCCTCCAGAGGACGACTCAGCCTTGATGATAATTCAGGAATCTAACAGCATCTCAGGCCGACGTGTACACATTTTACTACTCATGCCACCGACTTCTCTTTTGCTTTTTATCACCTTTATGGAGGGAGTTAAAGCCCAGGTATTTAATTTCACTTTTATTTTTCCCTCAGGCAACCTTAGGGACATTTTTGTCCATTTGGGCAAAATTTTCCTCTTAATTTGACTGCCATTTGGCTGTGTTAGAGCATATGGCACAATTTTTTGTAACAAAGTCTATCTCTACACAAATTTGGAAATGCAAAAAAATATAAATAAAAATTCTAGTCAACAGAACACTGTGGGAAAAAAAATTACCACCCTCCTGTAACCTTAGCAGGCAAAAACATCCATGTTCAAAAACTGCTATAAAAACTTAAAGGATTAATATTTTTTCCTGATTCTTTTCTGCATAAATCACACACAGGCACACACACACCCCATAATAGGGAAATGGGTGAGTGTTGAACACTAAAAATGACAAATTTGGCCATTTTTATCATAAATGAAACCCTACTATTCCAGAATGAATGATTTTATTGGTCAATGGCTGAGAGATCAAAAAAATGTAGTTAATGGAAGTCAATGGGACATTTTTGTCCACCAAGGTTACAAGAGGGTAGTAAATATTACATATGACGCTACACAAAAACTAACAATGCAATCAAATCAGTATTTTAGATAATCTTTGTCATACCCAAGGCCAATTTGAAAAAAATGCCCCATCCACCCAACATTAGGTTTATGAAAAATAACTAATTTTTCATGTTTTTTTTTTTTTTTTTTTTTTTTTGTGAAAACAACAGTGACTTCAAGTAACCAACTGGCATTTAAAGGGTTAAAATTTCTCAAAATGATTGAATTTTTGGTAGTTTTTTTAAAGTGCTGAAGTGGTTTAAGAGATTTATGCAGAAAAAAAAAAGAAAATAAATATTAATCTGTTAAGTTTTTGTAGCGGTTTTTGGACATGGATGTTTTTATCTGCTAAGGTTACAAGAGGGCAGTACATTACAGGATGCCTGGGGGTTAAACAGCATGAAAAAGTGTTGCCATTCATGCATTCATTTCTTTGAAACACTGTTGTGCAGTAAGTATGCACTGAGAAAGGTTTTTAAAACACAGACCATTTATTGTGAAGCATCCATACTCTGCACCATGCCAACAGGTTAAATGCAGGTGGTGGAGCTTTAATGGTCTGTAATGACCCCCCATTTCATTTTCCATATTTAACACCAGCCTGCAGGGCAATCACACCACCATGCCAACAATTTTCCACCCCATGACACCCCCAGGTGTCTTTTGATAGCCCGGCAGGAGGAATGCATGGACTCAATCTTCCACTAACAGCAAAGTTTCACCTTCTGGGAACCCGTGGAAACGCACCAGTTCAGTTTTCTTGTTATTTGCTATAGCTGAAGCGTTGGCATATTAGAAACACCAGGGGAGAAAGTCAGGGAATCACTAAATAACACGAGGAGTCCGCTTTCGGGATTCACAAATATCGATTCCAGATTTAGCCCCAGTGCAGCCAGATGACCTGCTGAGAGATGGATTACCGCCGTGCTCAGTAAATTTTAGACAACTTACTCATCCTTGATCAGTCACCCTGGTACATCTGTATTTTCAGCTCAGTGCTCCAAAAAATGCTAAAAAATCTACTTACTGTAAGAACTACTACATTTGTTCCCATTATTCTCAATTTGATTTATATTTAAAAGAAAATGTTGACATATTTTAGTGGAAACCTGATACAAAATACAATATTTATCACTTTATTTGAATGATGTACATATTTTTTTTCCAGTCTCCACTCTCATTCTTTCCTTATTTCTTCCTTTTTTCTTCTCCATCTCCTCTCAGTTGTGCCTCATCTCTATTAGCTTGTTGGTGCAAAACCAACCTTTTTCTGCACAGGTGCATATTTGCAGACTGTGGCTATAAAATTCAACAGCATTAAAATACACAAAGAGTCTTCCTCACCTTCAGATGTGTGCTTCTGCAAAGGGTCTTTATTCTAAAGCAAAACACTTAAAAATCAAATGACATATACTGGAATAATTTGAAGTGATTGAAATCAGATAGCTAATAGATTCTGGAGTTCTGGTCCCAAATGATTTTCTTTAAATGAGACAGAAGTAATTACCACACCCACTTCAACATATCTCAGTAAAATGAAAAGATCAATTTCAAAGTTTAAAGTTGTAGATAGATTGAGGACATTGCAGTTCTCATGTTATTCTGTTAGACAGAATAAAGTTAAACATTATATCATTAGAAAAGAACTGTGCAAACAGCAATAAAAGAATTCGAATTGACGAACCTTCAGCACCAAGCTGCACATCTAACCACTACTCCACAGCTCCCGACAAATTGCAAATCATGAAAACATGAATTGCTTACTGGTAATACATGTTTTCATCCTTCTGAAATGCAATGTGTCACCAGTGGTACTTTAGCACTTTACCGTAATTACGTCCGAAAAAAAATCCAACAGTTTCCTACAGCGGAGAAGTTGCGCTTTACACCCAATAGAGGGTTATTATGGTAAGTTCACATGCACCGCTCCTGGAAAGCTATTACACTCTTACAAGATGAGGTGAACTGTAAACATGGACCAGATTTTGAAAGTTCCAGGTATTTCGGAAAAAAAAAAAATACTTTCACTTTATAATACACATAAAATATAAATATGCCAGCATCAAGAGAAAAGCAGGTCGGCCAAGACTGGAAAACTACTGTTTCTTACAGGTTGAGATGAACCCAGTGATAAATAAATCTTTTAAGTACACTACTGTACTTTTTTAAGTACAGGTTGACTGGGGTCTTTCTGTGTGAGCTGGCATGTTTTCTCTGTACCGCACGGGTCTGAAAGGCCTGTCACACAGAGGCCGGTTAGCTCAGTTGGTTAGAGCGTGGTGCTAATAACGCCAAGGTTGCGGGTTCAATCCCCGTACGGGCCACTTCCCTTTTAAGCAGGACAGATCGTGATAAGGGCTGAAAAGTGGGTGGAAAAACAATCTGAAAACAGGACTAAAAATATTAATTTCGCATAATCAGGGCTTATAGTAATATTTACAGCAGCATTTGATGGAGACAGAACACAACCTCTTTATTCTAAGCTTTCAAAAAGTGAGCGCTGAAGGACAAAAATACAATACTACTGTTCAAAACTATTTGAGATGCAACTTTGATGAGAGCACAGAAAGACACTGAAATCAGTGACATGAAAAGCTGCTTGGTGAGCTCTGCACAGAAAAAATCTGTGCGGGTCAGCATAACTGAAAACTGCTGTTGGTAAAGACAGGTTCAAATGTGAGAGCAGCTGACAGGGCGTCAGCACCTCTCTTCAGATTAAAATGAATGTTTAATGAGCAGAAGGCAAAAATAAAGTGACAACAGTCCCCGATGTCTGAACCCTCCACTGACATGTAAACACCAGACGAGCGGGAGGTTTAAGTCAGAAGATTGATAGAAGGGAAAAGGAAGAAGAAAGACGTGTAGACGTAGAGAAAGTGTTTGATGGCATCAGAATATCAATATGATTCTACTGATACACAAACATATACTGAGTTTAGACTCAGTTTAAACTAGTTTCTTGCACGTAATTTATTGTATTTCCTATTTGCATCTTGAAACTGATCTCAATTCAACTATTTTGGAATGTAACACTTTTTTGTTCAGAATATTTACATTTAAAGATTTTTCTGCATCAGTATTGTTTTGCTAACCACCTCAAAAAGTAAAGAGTAAGAGTTAAATTTTACTTAGTTCCTTTAGTATCGCACAGGACATGTTTTGTCAGTAATGTATTGATGTTGCACACAATGACTGTCTTATGCAAATATAAACACATCTTGCAAAAAAAAAGCAGGTTGAGAATTCACTGCATTCATGACGTAACCATACCAGAAGAGCCCTTTCGTTTATACCAGAGGTATTTTCAGGCCAAGGACCCCAAACCGATGAGAGATTAAGTAGAGACCCCCTACCGACTACATATGTTCTATATTCAACTCAGCCTAGTGCTATTTATAAATATACATTATTGTCATATTAAACTATTCAAATAATACACAGGTTCAAATATTATTTTTTTTATTTTAAACATGTGCAACAGTAGGGTGGCCGTGCAACTGCCAATATATATACATATATACAACCTATATATATACCATGCACTGTTATCTTCTCTTCTGCTAATAGTGTAGCTTGCTTTGTAATTTTATCTTGGGACTGAATAGGCTCTCGGCCAATTGTGGGGGACCTGCACTAATATGCGGCCTCGTGATTGGCTCAGCAGCGATAGGGGCGGGGTCTTCCGTGCGCGGTTGAGACAGCTCCTGTATCGCTGAATGAGTGAAGTGCTGACTGAAAGATAACGTCTCCTGCCTCCATTTAACCCTTTACTAAAATATGTTCGATTCATGTTAATGTGTACTATTAAAATAAATTTAAATTTGCGGGGAAAATTTAAAAAATATATAGAAAATGTCTAATCAACCAAAGATTTTTGCGACGCCCCCTGCAGTACTTCCACGGACCCCCAAGGGGCAGCAGACCCCCTGTTCAAGACCTATGATTTATACATACTGTATGAAGCTGGAACTCACATCTCTGTTTGTTTCCGTTGCTGGTGGGGAGGACTGAGGCGTTACGTGCCAGCAGTTTGACTGGCAGCGATTTGACCCGTCGTACCAGGGGCACCGCCACCCGTGGACGTTTGACCGGCACCACCCGAGGGACTGGAGACACCCTGCCACGGTACTCAAACAACCTGAAGAGAAGGCAGAGGGACAGAGAGGGACGGAAAGACAATGAAGAAGAAGGAGGGGACAGGAGAACAGACAGAGGACAAAGGGAAAGGGGGGTTGAGAAAAAATGAGAAAGGGCGGGGAAATGAAGGAAAGACCTGAGAACTGAGGAGTATGTGAAAGGTTAAAAGAAAGAGGCTGAGGAAAATAAAATAAAAATTGAAGACCACCATCATCATCAATCAAGAATGATTTTAAAATGTTACATTTATTTGGAAGAACTGTATTGTTGGTAAATCAGTATTTAAAACACTAACATTTCATTCTTTTGTTACAGGACGATCCCACATGATTTCACACACTCGGTCGCGGTTGTCAAAACGTCAGGATGCTCACAGCTACAGTTAAAGCCACGCACCATCCACACGGGTCTTGAATTTGACAAGCACCGAGGTTTAAGGATGCCTGGCTCAAACTGTGTTTATTTTGAACCTTTTCCTGGGAGCGTATAATCATCAAAAACCCTTTTAATGTAACAATATCAGCCGTGTAAATCCAGATTCCCCCTTCGCCCGTACTAAATGCTTGGGGGGAAGCTTCTGGGAAAAAACAGCAAGGCCACGTGGCTGCCCTGCGTTATTGCCTTTATGAAGATAAACAGCGTCATTAAAAGTTCAAAACCATTTAATTATTGTTGCGTAAAATCTATACTCTTGATTAACTAGTGCAGAACTCGCTGTAGTTTGCTAATGAAACATCAACCCCTGCAGATTTAAAGCAATGCTTCTCCAGTGTTCACTGAGACTCCAGCAATTTAAAAGATTTAGGGATTTAAATATAAATATATATTCATCTTTTAATGAAAAGCTCTAAATTTTAATTTAATTTCAGATTTTTAAAGAAGGGTTAGGTCAGATTAATCTCACAGGAAGGAGCTCAAGTCTCACCATGCAAGACTGATTTTTTATTGTCTTATGTTGGGTTCAGTAAATATATATCATGTTCGACATGTTAAGAGGGTTGGGTTGAAAAAGCTGCTGAGGCAAATTATATGAACATGAAAGGTCTCCAACCAAGCTGGAATGATATGACGACTTCCAGTGACTTATGAAACATCAGCATGAGCACAACATTTGTTATTGGAGGTGGTTCATGTGGAGGGCTGGGAGAATGTCCTCTTCCAATTATTACATCTACTTGACCATGCTCAATTGAACTGAGGTATATATTGAAACAATAATCTAGTTGTTTTCCTCTCTGTCAGGAAGAATTTGAAGCTGTAATAATAATTCATTCATTATCTTTAACCGCTTACAGACAGGTCTCCAGTGTAGCTCAGGGCTAACACAGAGAGAGACGGACAACCATTCACACTCACACCTACGGCCAGTTTACAATCTCCAATGAACCTCACAAGCTTATCTTTGGATTGGAGTACCCAGAGAGAACCCACGCAGACACAGGGAGAACATGTAAACCCCACATGGAAAGACAACGAACCCAGAACCTTCTTGCTGTGAGGCATCTGTGTAATAATAAGAGCGGGGTTAAAAGGTTACAGAATATTAATTAAAACCTGTGACTATTTCGTTTTTTTATATAATTTAATTCACCATATTTATCTTAAGTTAACGCAAAATAAAAAGCCTGTAGGTCAAGCCAGGACATATTTCAATCATAGGCTGAATAAAAGCCAGATTTCCTCACCCGCTTGTTAAATGTATGCTCAACAATAATAACATAATTAGGCTGCAAATCAGCCAAATCGAGATATTCCTGTAAGATACAGTGGGTCGGGAACGTCTTAATGCATGGAAAGGGCGCTGGTCAGGAACATTCCTGATTACATTACTGATTTCATATTGGACTGCTCTGGAAAAAAAAAAGGGCAAGCAACATTTCAACACAAATGGGAAATGTAATTTAAATATTGAATTTTCCATTCCATTGTATTTCTTGTATATTAAATGACAGAATTGTACATTTTTGTTTAACATTATCAACCCCAGCAGGTGTAGACTTTCCATAGTCGGGGTCATGATACATCAAAAACAAAGGTAAAAGAAATTCAGCTGAAGAAGACAGAAGACTTTGTTATAGCTTTGTTTAGATATCAGGTGACATTCAGTACCACTTTATTCTGGATTTGCAGCACCAGATTTACTGACTCGGGTGATTGTGAGGGGTCAGTTTATTATGCATAGATAGTAAAGAGGTTGGATTACATCCGAAGCAGCTGCACTGATAAATGAACATTTCCTAAAATAGTTGGTTGTGGTACTTAGCCACTGATCCGGTCACCTTGGACATCATTGCAACTATTCCCCTTCCTGAATGATTTGGCTACAACAAAGGAACATTATTTGGGTGGGACTGGTCTGATTTGATATCACTTGAGGTACACTGAGGACAGCGTAAAAATCAAGCATAATAAACTAATAACACTGTCCAAGTTGGATAATAAAACCCTGGACAGCATAATCCAAGTCAGATCACACTGTGACTTAATGTGTGAATAATGTGGGCCCCAAAAAGAAATCTGTGAACTCCAGGTTAGAGTTCGGTCATAGTTAATAAAAAACGTATGGTAAAGTAAAAGCCTCCATTCACTCACATCACAAAACATGTCACAATATAAGATTAGCCAGGGTCATGAAAATTGATGACAGTCTGAGAGACTTGTGTCAAACGTGGTGATTCAGTTCAACCTTTCTGGCAACACTGACCTCCTATCGCTTTACTACATCAAGCTATAGAAATGATGTGGTGCAGCTTTAACCTTCTGGGACAAGCTGCTGCTTGTTTTGGTCTGTTTTCAATAACTACCAGGTCCAAAATCTCCTCTGCACTCTCCCACAGCTTGATGGGAATCTAGATCAGATGAGATCGCTACAGGTTGTCATAAAGTGTGCAGTGTGGTCCGATAATCAACACAGATTATTTGTCCAGATGGCAAGCCGCTCTGCTTCCCTACCATGCGGAAAAAGAAATCATGCTAAATCATATTGTGAAATTTGACAATTTAATTCCACCATTTGGACAAACTGTTCTGCAACAGAGAGGATCTCCAAACCCGGAATTTCCTCTCACCTCAAGAGACAGATAAACTGTGGTTTATGCTCAGGTGTTATTGGTTAGGCTCTTTTAAATGTACAGGAAAATAACAAAAAAAAAAAGGTTAAATAGAAAAAGAAATAAAAAATAAAGTTGAGAATATTTATATTTCCGTCATATTATGTCAAACCTAATCTGCCAAAGAAAAAAGTCTGTGTGAATATTGTGTGTATATCTGTAGAAATACTTATGGGGTCTGGATTGTTTATGGTACATTTGTGGACTAAAAAATGAAAGAAAGGGTGTGAGACAGCCAGCTGCGACGAGTGTAAATCAGCCCCGGAGCTCTGCAGTGCAGCTGGCCAGTGTGTTTCAACAACTGTTAACACAGCGAGATTGTTCACTAAAGCTCAGAAAAACATCCCTGACTGTTGTGTATTGTAGAAGCTCAGTGGAGGGAATGTGACGGCATTAAGGAGATATTTTTCCTGTTTCCTTTACACTGTTAAACTTTAGCGATGCGATGAAGAGCTCAGACCTCAGATTGAACATTAACTCACTTTGCAATAATGTTTTGCAAAAATGTTGTATTTTATTGTATAGACCCCTTCATGGCCTATATGACTGTGACGTCACAATGTTAACTAGAGGCAGAACAGAGGGAAGCTTGAGGGGAACACTGTCACTTTCAACCATAGAAATGCCATTTTGCTGTATTTTTTGGAGCCGAAAAATGAAAAACACTAACTTAAAGTTTTATCACGTACCAGCCACTGCCACTCGTAGACAATTTTGGGTTGGTTAAAAGAAAGGATTGGATTAAACGCGCACACTTCATATCAGATAAGATTAATATGTAATGCATCATCAGTTTAACCCTGGATAACATTATGAGTTACAATAAATCGTGACTGAAATTATGTCACGTTAATGCTTATTTAGGGGACTCGTTACAGGTTAATGCTAATGCTGACCGCGAGCTAACGTTACGTGCGTGTTTCAGTGGTGTCCAAACAGAAGTTGCATCTACTACATTTTCCTCCACAGTGGTTCCACTTACTTCATGTAATATCTTTGTTGGAGAGGCTTCACTTGATAAAAACAGACCAGACTTCGCCCCATCTGTGAACTCCATTCGTGCCAAAATAGCCCACTGAAATATACTAACCGCCGTTTACAGGCTATGAGATGAACAAAATACCTCAAGTTGTTTACATACGTGAAGCGGTCTATACTGTAATTTTTTTATTATTATTTTTTATAAGCATTCTACTGTGCTGTGCATCAAGAAGAGCTATTTGCTTTGCCCTAATTTGATTGGTTCATTCATTTTCTGGAGGGTCGCAGGGTGGTAGTTTATTCCAGCTGTATAGAGGTGGGGTACATCCTGGACAGACCACCAGTCTACCTAACATAGAGAGACACACACCTATGTCCACTTTAGAATCACCACTTAACCTAACAAGCATGTCTTTGAACTGTGAAAGGAAGCTGGAGAGAACCCACAATAACATGTAGACTAATTAAATCAAGGGTCCTCTAAAAATGTGTTTTGTGCTGTACACTGATTATTTTGTGCCCCATGCTAGAAGAGGAGCAATTCAGCTTTTGTTATATGTACATGTAGCTCCAATCTTAAAGCAGACAGTTTGACATTACAAACTTGTTGCATTTCAGGTATTTGACAATTGCAAGACAACACTGTTTGAGAAAATGGGAAGCACCCGCCTTTATGCAGTCATCCGCTAAGTCAGGCTCAAGGACTTTACAACAAAATAGGTCCGTGAGTACCTCCCTACCCTTCGTCATAGCAGACTGCAACAACTGTGATTGGTCCAATGGGCATTTCCTCCCCTTCTGCTTCCTACACTGTCTACGTGGTACTCAGGCTTAGCTCCGGTTCCATTCGCCATGCACTGTTTGAAGTACGAACAGAATCTCAATCTGGTGGCTCAGAAATCACACTGCCCACTAGGGTTTTTTTTGTGACGTTATTAAATTTAATGTTAACGTTAACAGAGTAATGCCAGCGCACAGAACATTGACTAAATTAAAACGTGACAATGTGAGTCTGGAACATGAGACGCCAGCTAATCACTACACAAGAGACCGCTGACAAGATCCATCACGTGATCAAGACAGAGTGATGAATAACTCTTCTGCAACAACTGCTATGTCTACAACCGTAAGAGAGGCGTTTTAAAAAATAAATTTACATGGTTTTCCGTCTTAGGCTACAGACTTATCAATCTTCAGTTACAGATAAACGGAGATACTATCATAACTCCTGGACATTCAAAAACCCGGCAACGCCCTGCAGTATATCGGGGTAGTCCTGGTTTGATTTGTGCTGCCGTGCAGGAGAGCGAAGTCGCATTATCCATTACCGAAATAACGGACTTTATCTGTGCAATGTCATGCTTCAGATTTTGGCACGAAAACAGGGGATATAACTCACATTCCCGAAAAAGTGACAGAAAGGGTTTACAGTGGTTATAAAAAATCCCCGCAGGACTGGAAAGTCCCACGTTAGCTCCAGAGGACACGACATGTGTTCAATAACACCCACTCTTCTTTTTTGGGAGATGGCGAAATGGAGTTTACCCCGTTTCACATCATTAGCCTGTTTTATTTCGAACCAGACAAAGCCTGACACGTTTTGACAGGAGTCAAAGGAGGATGCGGGGGAGTTGTTTTTCACCCACAAGCAGAACCATCTTTTGTGAAACCCAAAACCTCTGTACCACAGACGTTTCCAAACCTCTGCATATAATGACACTTAATAACCCGCGATTGTTTTATTATTTTCAGGGTAAATGCAAAGATAGGAGACAGATACGTGGACATCTGGGATCAAGTAGACGCATCAGCACAGATTCATGTCAGCTGGCCATATCTGTATGTCTGTACACTTTTCAAAGCCCCGAACGCTCGTCAGACTCAGTTGAGATCTAGATGGCTTGGTCCAAAGATTAGGTTGAAGTATGAGGATTGTCAGGAGTGCAGATGCAGCTTCTCCTTTGTACACCCAAAACTGCAGTGCCTTTGATGATGACCTTCACCTGGCCTCATAAAAGAGGTAATGGTTTACACAATGTGACATGACGTGACCGCAGAGGTCAGTTTAAAGGGACTTAAAATGACCAGATGTTACTCAGATAGTCCTTATCAAAAGGCAAGTAAAGGCAAGTAGTGAAAAAAACATGCTCCTAAGGGAGATAATCCTTGGTTGAAAAATATTTGCCTGAGATCTTGTAGGCCGTACCTCTACGATGAAAGACATAAACCATGTTTGCATTAAATCTAGTTAACTGTCAGCTCTGCTGATACCTGATTGCTGTAAGGATTCGTGACATCTTCTAGGGTAACATTACACACATCAAAAAGTTTGTTTATTAGTTAGTACATCAGGTCTGACTCCGGTAGAGGCCTCCACTTGTCCAATCAGTTCCAGTAACTGAGGCTTGACTCCCGAACCTGAAACATTGAATCATGTGGTGAATCCTCATTGCAATCGTCAGACCAGTGGTTCCCAAAGCCTCTCTATGAGGCCCATCTTTTGTAGATAATACAAAATTATATTTTGATATTAGATATTTTTGCCAAATGAACTGGCTTGTCCTACTTTGGATATGCTCTCTCCATGTGGTGTTTTAACCTGTTTTGTTTCAAACTGGCAGAAGCTAATATTTTTTGACACACAACACACTGTGGCCTCTCCTCATTACCCTCCATTGTACTGTTGATGTGCTGTATGCATCGTTATATTTTCTTTTCTTTGTTTTAGAAGTTGCGTTCTGAGTTAATGAAGACTCATCCTCAGCTCCACGTTTAGCCGGAAACCCTCTCACAAACCTCTTCATGGTATGCTAACAGTAGCAGTGAGCAATGAGCAAGCCTCATAATATGTTACAGTGGCGACCCACTACAGTGGAGTCTGAGCAGCCTTAGCCAATGTTAGCTAGCTAGCTGAAGGGTTGTTTTGCCATTTTTGCATTTTTGAACAACAAGTGAGTATTCCCATGACTTACTTTCAGTATTAGGAGCTGTATCATACAATTGCAAAAAATAGGATCTTGACAAACATTTGTTTTAACCCACAGACACATCATTTTAAAAGCTGAGTGTGCAGCACATGTACACCTGCTACAGCTGGTGCGCCATCAACATTGCGTCTGATGTCAAAGACAAATCTGCAGCCTTCCACAAATGAACCGTCCTGCAAATGGATGGGATCAGTCAATGCTCCTATTGTCTTTATAATGAATGATTACAAAGACGATACCAACCAGGTCGTTTCTCCAACGTATCTCAATATACTCATCTTTTAGTGCTCTAACTTACCTCCAGCATTCATAATCCTTTATTACATTACCCTTCAAGGAGTTGAGGTTTCATTCATTAAACCAGCTAAATGTAATATGTCAAAGTCATTTCAGAGGCAATAGCAAATAACGTCTTGTTATTATTAATGAATACATAGATTATGAAAAGCCACATGCCGTTGGGATTTCATAATGGGGCCTGTTTCAACTGACACAGAGAACAGAAAAGCTCTACACGCAATTGCATAATCCTACAACCAATCAGGGCCCAACAATGGCCTTTCTATGATGTGACTGACTACGTCGTCACCATCTAAAGCACACCCAAATGATATGACTGTCAGATTTTTACCAGACATAATCATTCCCAGTGGAGCAACTCCAGACCTACATTCCTCGACAAAATATTTGTGGATAGAGGAAAAGCACGGGTTGTTTACCAGATTAAAATAATCTTACTATGTTAGTTTACTTTCAATTTTTGAGTTGACGTGTCTTGTATTTAATGGCATTTCTTTGCTTCACTCAAGTTAAGATTGTACGCTTGTATAATATTAAGGTGAAAGTACACATGCTTCATTTGCCATGTTTCCAGTAATATTTGGGATGTTTTTGGTCTAAGAACATATCTCCTCAAAATTGTTTTTCTTTGTCTTCATATTCACATTCCATAACAACAATCCAATGAAGTGCCTCAAAACCATATTTTTGTTCTGCTGCTGCCTAATAGAGGCATGTGTAACTCTCATTCAGTTTGGGGTCTCCGAGAGGTTACCATGATTAACCTCCTGTTCATAGTTGAAAACAGAAGAGCCAAGAGTCCATGTGTTTAAGCTTCGCTGGCTCGAAGCCGTATCCTGCCTCTTACCTGTCATAGAAGTCTTCTCTGTAGTAATCATAGTCAAACTCATAGCCACTGGGGGGAGGAAAGAAAAAGACACAACGGGAAATAGTGACTGTACGAAAACAAACGTGCTGTAGTGCTTTTCATGACACAAGCATAAGTGAACCACATTTAAAAAAACACATGGGAACAAAAGCTTTCCGGGGTTTCCGTGCAGTTTAAAGATGCACATACAAATGAACAGATGAAAAAGCATGAAACAGGCAATAATTTCAAACTGTGCGGGAGCGACAAAGAAACCACAACATACTTCATCTCACCCCAAGAGACAGAGCAAGAGCAAGAATCCAAAAAACAAGAGAGAATCTGGCAAAAGCAACGGAGTTGAGCGGCGGAGTAAAATGATGTGCAGTGCTTTTAATGGTGACAAACACATTTTAGGAATGCTATAAGCACGCCTGGGCTATTGGCGCAAGTGGATTGTGGATGCACAGTGATTCAGTTCGCATAGAATGAAGACAAGCCGCTCTTAAACAAAGCATCAAAGTGTAATATATCTATACTGAAACTCCCTAATTAATCACATAAAACTGATCAAACTTACTGAAATGACTCATCCCTCAATTTAACAAACCTGGAGGGAGTTACAGGGCAGCCTTGTTAAATCTTTTAATTTTTGCTGCTACAGTGTTTCAAATGGATTATTTTTGATACTACTTTGATCATCGGATAGCAACTCAATTCAATTACAGAGCAGAAGAAAGATGTTTTACACCTGATTTAGAGGGTGTTACTTTGCCTTTTATAATGAAAACGCTGAATCATTTTAAAAATAATCACCTTTGTCAGACATTACGACTGTATGAAGCAGTGCAATTATACATCTAGTTGACTGGTCAGTTTGTTGACTTCACTGCTATACCGTGATGCTTTAAGCATCGTGCTGACTAATCACTGATCACGTGACAATAACAACTTTGACACCTGGCCTAATAACTGTGTACACACGGAGAAAACAAACAAACAAAAAAAACATTGTCTGTTTTATATCAAAAAACGGAGCTGAAGACAAGGCAGCTGTCACCTTGACTCGACTTTAAAGAATCTGAAATCATGCAACCCGTACTCTGAATGTGACTGAGCAGTGTTTTTGGAGAATCTTTTCCTTCTGTGGCAATAAAGTGTCTATAAAATGCACCTTACTGACAGTGTCATATATAGCACTAATGTAAAAGAAACAAGGTACCTTATTGTTGCTTGTTATTAAGTTCAAGTACTCCTATAGAGACAGCTTTTAACAGACCGAGGGTGAGCTATTAAAAATAGAAGTCTGAGACGTCTTCAGGGTGTTGTTGTTCATAAAACACCTACAGGTCTCGCCCTCCACTTTCCGCAGGGTGTTGTTATGCAGTGTAGGTGCTTTTAAAGCCCTGGCCCTCTTCAATTAAAGCCTGCTAGTTCTCAGTCCCTCGTGAGTGCCTGCATTTGTTCTTGTGTTCAGGACATTCATGCTCATTGTCTTCCTCCTGCGGGCTTTTAAAGTGAACTGTTTGTTTTTTTTAAGCATGTTCCTAAAGTGCTCACACAAACAAAAAGGCACAAATATCTGCTCAGAAAGAAAGAGTGACAGACTGAGTGACGCACAGATCAATCCAACAATCAACTCAATTAATGGCACGGTGTACCCGTAGAGAGAAGCCGCTGTTCGCTTCAGGCCTTTGGGTCTGTTTGGCCTCGGTTCTCCTGCCATGTTGATATCTGGGGAGGAAAAAAAATAAAAAAAAATAAAAAAAAAAAACAGAGGAAAAAGAGGAGTTTTAAGGATGATTAAAATTAAATTAAAAAGTAAATTCCTCTGTTCCAATAAAAAACAAATATACACCATATCTGTCACAACAAGGTTCAAGGTATAAGAAGAAAGGAGAGAGGTGAAAATAGGATGTAAATTTCCATTTAAGTTTGTTATGTGTTGTCTTGTTTCTCCCACTAGAGGAAGCTGTTGAGCCATTTTACAAAACCTGTGCTCTGCCACTGGTTTCAGCATAATTCAGTCACACAACTGGCATCATGTCAGCTTCACATTCATAAATAATCAGCAGAAAAGTTAAAACACAAAACAACAACGAACAAAAGCAGTTCTAGTTCTGTTTGTTGTTCCTCATCATCCTCATCACCACAAATAAAGTTGGATGGCGTACAAACACCGCGTTCACAGACACTGCATCGAGGGCTAAATAAAAGAACTTAAAAGTCTGAATTGGTTTGACCTGTGATTTTAGTAAAATGATGAAGTCAAGTATAATTCCTGTCACTGTGAAACTATTGGTGGATTAAGTTAAAATCATAGACTCCTGGGTGGTAGCACTAGCCACCGTTTCTAGACCTCGTGTTTGGTGTTTTGGAGCCAGAGGCAACAACATCCACAACAGCTTATCTACCGGAGCGGGAGTGTAAAACATACAGCCCGTGGGCCAAACCCGCCACGCCAGAGGGCCTCGTCTGACCAGAGAGATGAATTTGCAAAGAGCAAAACTACTTGGTTGTATGTGGCCCCTGCTCTCTAGAGGGCCACCAATTAACCTGACAAGCATGTCTCTGGACAGTGGGAGGACGATGCCAGAGCACCGAGAGAAAAAAAAATACTCCAGGTTTGAGGGAATATGGAAACCCTACAGAGAATGTTAACAGGAATAGCAAAAACCTAAAACACAACACAGGTGTGGTCAAAGGAACGACAACAGCAAACACTGCCCGCAGAAGCAGTTTAGAAGAGTGATTTTTTTTATTATTTTGTTTACAGGTTTTAATGGCCACTCTGTACATTCAGTACAAATCTGATTAATCTTCCTGTGAAGGTTTAATATAACAGCTGATGCCCGTAAGCCAATAAAAGCATCACATAAATTCTCGGCCTCAATTGATCCAAAGCTCCATTCGTTTTTGTTGACACTTAATTCCTGGCTACGGTACACGCACACACAAACAATCCCTTGAGGCATCGCGCCACACAAGCAAACATGGATAAGATGTACATTTTACATTTTTACATCTTACATTTTATTTACTGGGAATTACATGAATATAAAATGACTGTTGTCAGCTCTTTTAAAAGATGAAACAGGACGAAGAGAAGCAAAGGAACCAGGCAGGATAAAAACAGGGTGGAGGGAAGCACAGGGACAGAAACAGAGTTTTCAGGAACCAAAGGCTGTAGATTCAAACCTTTTAACTTTACCTTGAAGGGGAATATGTGTGTGCAGTGTGTTTGTGTAAGTGTTTGCTTTTGGGGCAGGGATCCAAAACCTTGACAGTAGCCAGGTGTGGAAATAGTCCATCGGTTCGCAGACACACACACACACACACAAACACACGCACACCTCTTCATCCAACCAAACTAGTTATTGACTATCTTCTTTATGACCTAGAGGATAAAACACACACACAGTTCACCTGCTGCATCGAATGCATTGTTGATTTTACTTGCAGGGTCCTGCTATTCAAAGGAGAAGACCTTGAACGCACACACCTGACACACTGTGTCGATATATATGAATCAATAGCCTATAGGGAAAAGTTAAAAACAAACTAACAAAAAATTAAAAATTAAACTAACATTACAGACTGGGATGTAGTCTGCAGTTCAACATGCACACGGAGGCAATCACTCCATACAAGACTTGTTGTGCTCCAAGGTTAAGTTAACTGACTCAAAGCTGACTCAGAGCACACCTTTTCATAACCGAGCAACAACTTCCTGCAGTGTGTACAAGCCTAATCAAGTCACCAAATGAACAAGATCTTAAAGACTTCAGGTCAGCAGTAAAGCAGTCATATCACCAGTGGTGGCTGGTGGGTGAATTTGGTGGGTGAGCTAACAAACGCATAATACTGATTAAATAGTTAACGCAGCGGCAAAAGGAACATCACTTACAACACACAATTACATCAGTTACAGCTACACTATATTTCTTTTGTGCTCTACATCAGTGGTTCTGAACTGGTCTGGCTTTGGGAGCCACCATCACCCCTTAATGACAAGACCCAAATGTAAGAAAATTTTCACCTTCTCAAATTTATTGAAGGCAATAACTGAATCAACACTCAGTTGGTGTTTTAATGCAAAACACATAGTGCAACTACTGAGAAATAATAATAAAATAAAAACACTCAAATTATGTAGGTTTAGCTGAGAATCCTCACGTACCAAATGTATGACAACCAACACTGCGCTATGGAAAAAATCATGCTGTTTGGTAACCAGTGTGACTTACCACTGCACCATCTGAATGCTAACTCCGAACTTGATGCATATTTTCAATTCCTTGTTGTGTCTGTGTCGTATCTCCTCCAAAAACGAAGCACGGAAAACAGGACAGTGAATTCTTGGCTGCACTTGCCGTTAGCCAGGTATTTCTTTCAAGCTAAGAAACACAAAACCTGAAAAACGATTTTGTCGTTTGCCCCTTTAAGTTATTTGAACATCGTTTGTCTAATGCCATCCCAGTGTCTTAACTACCAAATTTTCCTCCAAAGACATCGAGGAAACTGGATTAGAAAACAAGTGATCCGCTTCGTTCATGCTAATGACTGAACTTCTTCCCCCCACTCTGGCATCAGCAGCACTTTTGACACCAGCAGCCTGAGGGCTGACTGGATTCAGCCCAAATGATCAGTGAATAACAGGATCAAAATCCTCTAAGAAAGAATCCTCGATAAATTCAATTCAGAATTATTTTATTTATATAGCCTCAACGACAGACAATGTCTCAAGACACTTTATAGCACACAAAGAAAATGATGAGAGGTACTTTAAAGAAACCCCCAGCTGACCACTTTTCTACCCAGCTGGTGATAACACTAAGCTATTATGTGCAGTCTATGTACCTTGTACTTATGTGAAAGTTTTCAATTTTTTTTAATGAATTTAACATATGTGGTTCCTTGCCCTTGGTAAACGAATGTGAACATGTATTTAGGCCACCACTTGTCAACATACACATTATCACATTAACACAACATTAGGACACTCTTCTTCATGGTACCTAATAAAGCAGTTACACTCAGCGTTCATGCAGAGGTGGACCTAGCAGACCACAGCAGAACCCGATTTGACCTGAAAATGTTTCCTTGATCTTCTCTGACTGGCTGAATGAAAACCACCTGCTTCTAAACCTCACTGAGAGGCACAGGGACACAATTTAAAATGTGTGCTGAAGTGACCATATATGGTTCCTTGCACCATAAAGGGTTAAAGGTCTCTTTCAAATGGCTAGACAAAATTCATTCTGAGTCTATCTGCAAAAATCATCATCTTTTTGTCATATTTATTCATAACAGTGAGTTAGAAATGCCAGAGTTTTGAGAATCGCTGTAAAACGATCTTGGGCTCCGAATGAAGTCATTAGGTGTGGAAAAAGTGTCTTAAAATATATCTGTCTTTAGCATCACAGCAAAGCTGAAATTACCTACACAACTTAAGACAGAGAATGGGAGAGAGACCTGTAAAGAAAGCCAAGAGGTAGTTGAGTGGAGTAGAAAAAGAAGGTGGACTTTATATGATTCCTATTGCAGCACACACACACACACACGTTCTCTCTCTCACTCACACACACAGACAAAAGCTGCAGCGGGGCAGAAAGCATCTTTTAGCAGCCCCTTAGCTGTCACAGCTTTATCCTACATTACACACTTAGACACACAAATGGAGCCTTCAGGGAAGCGTACACTGTATAACTGACTGTGCATGTTCATCTAAACATGTTGACGAGCGCTGTCAGCGAGCTAGCAATTAACCTTTCAACCCAGAGTAAGCTAGACTCCTGCACATAAACACACACACACACACTTACTCAGTTATACTCATTCAAGTGCACGCTCTTTCTCATACACACTCTGCTCTGAGAGGAGCTATTAGAGAAATGTGCTCGCAGCTCTGCAGTGACTGAACATAAACCAGTTGAGTTTCTTCACACCAGCTCGCTGACAGCTCATCTCTTCCTGCTTCTCCCGGGGAACAGGCAGAAAGAGAAAACCACTCCTGCAGCTCGGAGGCACACTCCGTCTTACTTACTCTCATTCCTCCCCCGGATATTTTATAGCACGGTAATAGCAGTAAGAGGGCTGGATAGAGGCGGCATATGTAAACACTCATGAAGAAGATGAGCGTAATGCCGCTTAGGGGTTGTCATAGTAGATGTTAGGGTCCGTTCAAACATGTTATTAACATGTGTCTGGAGCGATCTGATTGCAAGTAACCAAACATACCCAAGACCCATTGATGATTTTCACTATGACCCCAATTATATACAGTTTATACGAATCTGAAACAGAGGTCTTGAACCTTTATATCCCACGACTGCTGAAGCTGTAACTGTTCCTGCACCACACTACTCACCCAGTGTTTGTCCAGCCAGCACCCGCCCGTTCTCCCCGATCACCGCCCCCCTTGCGTGCCTCTCGCTGGCGTACTGGACAAAGGCGTAGCCCTTGTGCACTGAGCAACCCAGGACCCGGCCATACTTGGAGAAGATGCTCTCCACGTCCGACTTCTTCACCACCGCCGTGTTCAGGTTGCCAATGAACACCCGGGAGTTGATGGACTTTGGGTCTGTCTTGTTGGTCACATTGCTGGTCTGGACCTTCAGCGACATGCTGGAGAGATGGACGACGGAGGCGACTGCCAAATGGATGGATTTGGAGGGAGGGATGCGCAGAGACTTGTATCTGGAGAGGGAAAGCAGATATAAAATAAGTGGTGTTAGTCCAGTCCAGAATCTATCTATCTATCTATCTATCTATCTATCTATCTATCTATCTATCTATCTATCTATCTATCTATCTATCTATCTATCTATCTATCTATCTATCTATCTATCTATCTATCTATCTATCTATCCATCCATCCATCCATCCATCCATCCATCCATCCATCCATCCATCCATCCATCCATCCATCCACCTACCTACCTACCTTTTCATTTAAAGGTTAAGTGACACAGCTAAGCTTCCACCTGTGCACTCTGTGCTTGGTAACAAAATACCACATAGTGAAAGTTTCAAGGTCAGTATATCACCGAACTGTCTGAGCTTCACTTGCGCTACTCCTTGTACCGGAGAAAAAAAGAAAAAGGGCCCTTAGTTCGAGGCCGAAAGTGTCTCAGCAGACTTTGTTTATAGAGCAAACAAGCACTCAATCAACGTCCACACACATGCCAAGACCTTAGCGCACAGATATAAATCATGTTTCTGTAATGGGATAAGAAATGAGAACAAACTGTTTCCGTGTGGGTTTCAGAATGATGGTCCTGGTAAGTTTGGACAAAGTTTTGCTGACTCATATCAAAAGGACTGAAGGGGGACTAGTGGTTAGAGATGTGGACTTGGGACAGTAAGGACAATGGTTCAAATGTCCTACACATTCATGGATGAAGAGGCCTTGAAGAAAGCCCCTAATGCCTAAATTCCTCCTTGGGGCGACTTATATGGCCGCCCAGTGGACCCGGTGTCCTCCTGTCCTTTCTAGTCTGTGAGTTCAAATGTGAGGGAAATGTCATGTATGTGTATTAATATACGCTTCGGTGAATAAAATTCATTAAAAAGTTTGTCAGGCCAAGGACCCCAAACTGATGGAGAGGTTAAGTAGGGTTCCCCTACCTGTTATATGTGGTGTATATTAAACTCGGTCTAGTGCTATTTATAAATATACATTATTATTATCATTGCATTAAATATTAAACTATCCCTTTACTAAAATATGTTAGATTCATGTTAAAATGTATTTACAGAAATTTAAATTTGGGCAAGGATTAAATATATATATGAAAAATGTCTAATTAACCAAAGATTTTGCAACCCCCACCGCAGTACTTCCATGCACCCCGTAGGGATCGCAGACCCCCTGTTGAAGACCTAATAAAAAAGAAAAAACAAAACAAACAAACAAAAAAATAAATAACTTGCACTAAACCCAGTAGTTTTTCGGGGAAAGTATGAAAAATGAGAAAAAGTACGTGGAGTGCCCCCTAGTGGTTGGCTGCAGTGTAGGTCATAAGCTTCATCCATTCATGTTATTGGATGGGACTCGTACTAAAGGACATGTCAAATCATTCTCTTTCAAAGGAAGGAATGAATCCTTTCTATCCCCTCTTATTTGCATTAGACGCAAAGAACAATGACAAGAACAACGGACGTGTTTGCTCTGATCAGAGCAGATCAAAGTCCTGCTGCTTTATCACATGAGACCAGCTCAATCGATCACAGGGCAGAATTTGTAAACCAAATGCAGTGAACGTCACACAGCGATCTTCTCCATTCATCGACACAACTAATGAGCACAAGCTGAGAAGACCCAACAAGAAAAAAAAACAGACGGAGGACAGAAGAGGGAAGGGAAATAAGGATGAGTTAAATGAGCACAGTAACAGGTTTTAGCAAAAGGAGAGTGGAGGTATGAGTACTAATGAAGCTTCAAAAGGGCTGACAACAGTGAGGAGAAGAAATGGGGAAGAAGAATGGAGGAAATGAAGGTTGAAGAAGAGAGATTTAGCAAAGGAGAGTGGGTATGGGGAAGCTAAAAAGGGACGGGGGGGGTGGGGTAAGAGACATGGGGGAGTGAAGAATAGAGAAATGTGAGGCGAAGCATGAGGAAGAGAAAGGCGGAGAATAAATGTGGGAGAGAGATGAAAGAGCGAAAAGGAAAAGCGGAAGGAAGGAAAAAGAGGAGGGAGGGAGTATGAAACATTTGAGCCGGTAAATGGTTGTATTGGTGTGATTAAGAGAAAAAAGTAAACCGAATGAAATTCAATCTCAAAACTAATTAAGACAATGAATCGAGCAAATTAAATTAAACTCATACCCTAAAGTTGGTGTTTGAAGCTTCTAAACATTCACTCGGTTTATTATGCATCACTGGTCCACAGCATTTTTGCTCATGGTGTTGGCTGAGTGACACTGATTTAAAGACAAGGACAGATAAAGGACACATATTAGTTATGTATTATTCCTTAAAGTATGCAAGAAAGTTGCCTTGAAGAAAACGAACGGCGCCAGATTTCAGGCCGTCAGAGTTTACTGCACTTTAAACAGATACAAAACGACCAGTACAAGGCAAAACTCAGCCGGTGCGCTTGTCGATCAACTGCATCAGTACCTGCTGTTGGTCATTGCCTCTAAATTATGCATTTCATGGTTACTTCACTGGTTTTTGTTTACATCCTTTTGAGATTTTAGCCTTTAGCCTTTTAGCCAGTACCTAGCTGAGCATGAGTGATACTTACTGATGACATTTTACTCCAAGGTAAACAGCCGTGTGAGTGTTCTGTGTATGAAAACAGACTCAACAGACGCAATGTCAAATATGGCCTTGAAGCTCGGAGCTCCAGAGCAGAGATGGAAGAGAGAGGTCCAATCACCTGCCAGGGAAAATTAACATTGCATGTTGCGAAGCTCCAGGGAGCTACGGCTCACTTGAAACTTGTTTCATCATGGTCTCATTCTACTTGACATTCAGATACAAACTTGGCATTAGGAGAAAGCCAAGGGACTCATGTAAATGAGCAAATGAATCATCTAAACTAGTGGTAGCAAAGCAGTGGGAGTAAGAAGTGACGGATGAGTCAGCAGCCAGGAGATGGATAGAAGTTACTTTGTTGTTCTATCAAAATGTCACAAAGCAGGGGGTAGAAAACTGCAGTGAGCATTAGGGACGTGGAAGAGTTTCCTTGTTTCTGTGTAAGACAGCGATTGGCCGTGGTTGGTCAGCACAGACACACACTTACAAAGACCAATTTACAGCTTAAAGAATTTTCAAGTGACCATGTATAGATTAGAACTTTTATACATTATTTCTTTAATTATACAACAACGATTCTTCTTGAGGTTAAAACTTTTTTTTTTCAAGAGCCCCCTGTGCAAGACATCCACTAGCACATGACATGTACCCTGATTCAGTCTAAGACTTTTGGCTTAACTTGGTTTTGCAGAAACCAGAAAGTGGTTTGCAGACATGACATAGGTGAGCCAAAAAAAGAACACTCAATGGAATTTTTTTTTTTGACAGATTTCCAGTGTAACCAAGGATGAAAAACATAGTACAACACAGAAAAAGCTATGGTTCCTCATAGTCAATTTACCCATTTTTATTAAAAAAACAGAAAAGAAAAAAATATGGAAAACTGGCTTTTAAAAAGAGCAAACTATAATCATTTGGAAAGCAGTATTAACATCTCTCTTTTGCTTCATTCATGTTTCATTTTCTTTAAATCACTAGAGAGTCACTGTCTGCTCCAATCAGTTTGAAAACGGACATGCAATTGAACTCAGTATGAGTACTGCGAAACATTTCAAATCATCTCTGCACCACTGAAGAAAAAAACAAAAAAACAAGAAAGAATACATGGACAAACTACAACTACAGTGCAGGCAAACCTCCAACCAACAAGGATTGGACTGATTGTTCCAGTCCATCTAAATCATATATATGTCCAGTCCACATCCAGCCGTGACAATAATTTCCTAACAGAGCCGGCTGTTGTTTCCACTAGTCCTGTTTAAACAGTAAATTATCTCCACCACACAAAGAGGCCTAAACCAAATGACCAAAAAGCAGATCTAGACTCAAAGAACGTGGACGATTGCCTGTCCACATACTTTTGGTTGTTTGGCGTATCTGTCTTTTTTATTGCCTCTGTGTTTCTGCTTAGTTCCGTTTCCTCTCTCATTAGAAGTATCCAGCAGTGAGTCTGGGTCTCAGGAAGGAAGAAATGTTTATGATACAGCACAGTTTACACTGTGTGTGTGCAAGGTTGTTTGTGTTTTGTGAGTGCATTACAGAAAAGAAATTTTGCTTTCAGACCTGCATTTCGAGAGAAGCTAAAAGGTTAAAAAGTCAAGTTAAAGGAACTTTGTGTGTGTGCGCCTGTCTGTATGTTGTGTGGGTGTATGTGACTTGATGATCTCTCGTCCTTTCTTCCCGACCTTCCCGTTGACACAACCGTCCCAAACCCGATTGGTTAAACTCTCTAATGAATCAAATTGAGTTTGGCCTGGTGGGAGCTGTGGGCGTTTGTTTCAGAGGTCCACATTTAAGTGCATCGCACAATAGTGTTGATCCAGCAAATCCAGTGTGTGTGTGTTTGTGTGCGGGGGTGAGTGGGCACAGGAGAGTGAGTGAAGGTTTGTGCAAATGTTTGAAATTTCTATGTGCACGCACAGTAATCGGTTCTCCACAGAGAGACGAGACATATTTAACGGTGTTAAATTTATGCACATTTATGTACAGCTGAAAGTACCACAGCACTCACAGCAGGTGTCTGTCTACTAGGATTAGTGCGACTTCAGATTTTTTAAAGTCGACTGTTAGCTGACTGTGATGAAAGTCCACTACTCTGTGATGGCGCCGCTCACAAAAACACAGTAGAAAGTGATGCTTTGCTGGAATGAAATCTACATTCTTGACCTGAATACATACGCTGAGAACAGACAACTTATGAGCTACATACTGTGTGCTTCAGATATGTATAGTCTGTATAAAAACAGGCTGCAACTCAGCACCAGCATTGTTTCCACTAAATTTAACAACTCTAATAACTTTGAAATTCAAATAAATAGTTAATGTGCAGCCTCCTTCTCTCTGCTACCACTGGACGTTTGGTGAAATTGTTAATTGTTGTTTAGAGGATCTGGATCGTTCCCCTGCTAGCGTTAGCTGATGCTTTTTCATCAAGTATTTCCACACACTTAATTAACAGTTGCTAGTTTAGTGCACTGACCCACTGCTCTCTGTGTTGTTATTTTCACATTATGAGATTGTAGTCAACATGATGCTTAAAGCATTACGCCAAAGCAGCGAGGTCGACAAACTGACTGGTCGACTAATGTGTACAACCCCTACTGTCTATAACCCCAATACAGTCATCAATAACTATCTTAATCTAGAATATACAGCACGCTGCCTGGGCAAACAGAGGCACACACTAACCACACACTTCACCACTAACTAACTAACTAATGTACTTAATGAAACATCAGTAAAGGGAGATGCCCAGTTGAAAACCTCGGTGATGTGCCACATGCTGCCTACTGCTCTTGGCTAGACTAGTTAGCTGGTGTCTTCTTATTGGTTGCTAGTTGGTAGCTGACTGCTAGCCTGCTGGTCGGTTTTCATTTGGACTGGATTTCTAAATGTGTTTTACCTAGGATCTTGGCACAAGGGATTGTAACGTCTCATCCTGTGTATAAACGAATGCTAACACTAACACTAATATTTTGTCGAACCGCCTTTAGCTTTGATTACAGCACGCATTTTTTTCCGATCACATTTCATCCTTAAAGACGATGGTTCCCCACTATCCTTCCAGTTTTAAATAATGCATTGGATGGTTCTCAGCCCAATTTTAGTAGTTTCTACTTCAGTCTCGTTAGATGTTTTCTCTGCTTGATGAATGCCAATGATTTGACCTTTCTCAAAAAGACTAACCTCATTTCCACGGCCACTGGATGTGTCTTTCCACATGGTTGTTTAAGAATCAGTATCAGTTGGGGTTAAATAACTTGCTGCCAGTTGAAATATCATCATCTGTGCAGTAATTGTCCAATAGGAGGCTGGTATCTATTGGCTTAGTTAAATCCAGAACAATTGTGAAAAAATCTTTGAAAACCTCCCCCTGCCAGGTGTACTGATTCATTTTTTTTTGTCTGTATAAAATTAATTGATACTGACATCATTTTATTTGAAAGCGTAGCCACTTTTACTAAAACATCTGCACAGAACTGAAAGTCGACATGAGAGCTGCACACACTATAACATTTAAAACTATTCAAGGGTGGAACTACAGACAAAATCTCACAATGCTGCTTTATGTACAGGCCTGTACATTAGCATAAGAGGCGACACAAAGAGCTTATAAGCCACAGCATGAGTAGGCTCTCAGTATTATTGAGCTTTAGATGGGGCATTACATGTTATCTCTTGAAAGCATTATACAGTAAAATGCACCAGTTTCGGTTGAGAACTGCCTTTGGTGAAATCTGGGAACACTTTCAAACAGCAACACTGTTTCCATGTTCAGTGGACAGGATTTGCAACTAAATTTTCTGTTTCTTTTTCTGTATTCTCATTCAATCATTCATTATATAGTGCACATATACATCTACACTGTTCATTTTATTTTAATCTCTTTATCTTATTTTATATTTTACCTGCTAATTGATACAGTCGGAGTTGCTGCTGTCACATTTCACTGCTGCTGTACTTGCACTTTATGCACATGACAAATAACCATGAACATTGTAAGTGTGTGAGTGCGTCATAAATGCCACCAACGTGCTAGGAAAATTAATAGCTGACAACTTAAAGGGGGAGGTAATTGTTTTATTTTTATTTTTGTATCCATTCAGAGGGCTTAATGCCCAGAAAACTCATGTTATGTCCTGACCTGATGCGCTAAGGATCAAGAAAAAAGGATACCCATGCTGAACTGCTCACCAAATCCCTAAAACTCAGCCAGCTGGAGCCTTGACCTTGTGCTCACCTCAGCTCAGATCAATGAAATCAACAAAAATCACACTACAGTAGTTGTGGCATGCACTTCCTAACTCCCTGACCCATGTGTGCAGGGTTAGCACGCCAATAAGCCCTCAGGGTTCCCATCTGTTAACATTTCCTAACTCTGTGCGCTGCGTGCAACAGTACATGGGCTCGGCTTAGCCCTAAAATCTGCTTTATTTCCTGGGCGTTTGATGACATCCAAAACTGCACACACACCACTGCAGAAAATCATACAGGCCGCCTCTCTCTGTGTGCGCAGGATTAGCAATTAAAGCTAGCACCATAGGGGGCTGCGCTGTGATTATGAAGATTATACAAATGCCGTCTTCATGCACTGTTGGAAGTATCACAATTTGGACTTGAGCTCACATAAACGCCAGCAAGCAGATCAAATTCTTGATCCAGAAATTCAAACATGAATAGGATATCACTCATTATTGTTTTTGATGTCATTTGTTAAGCAGTTCTTCGAGGAACGTTCAGACAGTGAACACGTCTTTAAAATGCCCACACAATTAAAGGAAAAATAAATCTGACGTGTGGGAATCTAGACAAAGAAATATCCTAAACTGCAACAGACGCATAAAATATAAGGGAAACAGTGATGCGAATGCTAAATGAGTTTAAGAAGGATTGGTAAGCTCCTCAGGGCCTCGTGATTTGGACATATACAATACATCACATCTCCTTGTGCATGCATGGGATTTCTCCAGGTGCTTTGGCTTTTTCCCGCTGTCCAAAAATAGGATAACTGAATTGAATTCAATTCGTTCACACAGCAGTGTGTACATTCAGAGCTGCACCCAGTTTGGAGGTTAGGTACTTGCTAGAGGCACCTCAGCTATGGACACGGGGCAAACCTGTGAGTCTTCGGTCCAAAAGCTTCTCTGACCACTGCTCCAAAGATCCTGTTGCCCAATGCCAGCTAAGAATTCTACAGTGTAGAAGTGTAGACCATTTGCTCCCTTTTGTACATATCTTTGTACTGTTTTAGTGTCTTCTTGTTTAATTTGCGTGACTCTGTTGCAAAGTGTTACGTTCTACAAGTCCCTGCTTTCTGAATCCTACCAATGCATTAAAGTGGCTGCCGGACCTCCCAGCAAGACAGTCAGGTTTCTGTGCGAAGTTTGCATGTTCTCCCTGAGTCTCCATGGGTTTTCTTCGGGTACTCCGGTTTCCTCCAAACTCCAAAGACATGCTCGTTAGGCTAATTGGTGATTCTAAATTGACCCTAGGTGTGAGCGTGAGTGTAAATGATTGTTTGTCTCTGTGTTAGCCCTGTGACAAACCGCCGACCTGTCCAGGGTGTACCCCACCTCTCACCCAAAGAAAGCTGGGATAGGCTCCAGCAACTCCTGTGACCCTAGTGAGGATAAGTAGAAGAATTTACTGTAAAAAGAAAAAAAAATACTCCTGCATCCATGTCTCGGCTGTCATTTGATAAAGTAATCACTTTAGACAAGAGCTAGCTAGCGTTTTCCTAACCGGATGAGAAATTTTGTTTTATTCATGCCTTGATGGGTTGAATATTTGAGCCGGAAAGATTTTGTTGGCATGTCAGTAAACGAAACGAAACGAAATGTTCTAAAAATCATTGTTTCAGGCTTGGGGGAAATTCAGTTTTTTTCTTCCCTGTTGCTGTTGATTTTAGCATCACTCTCGGGATATAATCTTCACTACATGAGGCATGGCTGTGTTTATATTTGCGCTGGTGTCAAAAGACGTTGGGGAAAATGTTGGAAACCATTTGCTGCGGTGGAGGAAGTGGGTAGAAGAAATAAAAAAAAGGGGGACTATTATGAAATAGTCACATTCTTGAGACAGTCAGCAAAGCATGCGGCACATCGCTGGGCCTGATGTCTCTCTTTATCTTTATCTTGTCTTAAGGAACTCACTGTGACCTGATTATGAGCGTTATTAGATGAGACTGCAAGTGGATCTCAGTTGTCACGATGAATCTCACGACGTGTCTCGAATGTAAAGCAGGCGGAAAGCGGAAAGGCCTTCTTCTGAGCAGACTGTAAGGGACATTAATGACTCGAAACCAACCAAAGAGGTCAGGTGTAAAATCACTCTAAATGACGAACAGTGCAAAGTTTTAGGTTTCCAAATCATTCTCCAAACTAAATATCGATCGTGTACCTCTGTGAAGCGTTACATAAAAAAAAGGGGGGACATGGGTGCTGTCAGGAGGATTTGGCAGAGCAATGAGGGCGAGCTAAGAGAAGCTGCGGTGAGACGATAATGTGAAGTACATCATAAAGAGTCGAGTTTTCAGTCTAGAGGATGAGAAGCGACTCTGCCCTCAGCGAGGAAAGGTCATTTCAGCACCGGGGAGCCGGTAGGGAGAAACACTTCATGGTGATGAACAGAACAGACTAGACGGGAGCAGCCTTGGGATTAGAGACGCTTCCACGAACTGTGTGTACAACATAAGGTGGTAATACTGTGAAAGAATGAGTCATTGTGGGCTCACAGTCAATATTCTCTCAGGCCAATAATGCTGATGTTTCACCGCTGAGGCCGAGATACAGTCACAAACAGCACTGACCTTTTAAAACTATAGGAGACTTTCTGAACCACATCCTCCGAGGTTTGCATCGGCTAAATGACGCTGATCATCCTGAATGCAGCCTTCACATGGCCACCGACCCGTGGCAGATACAGAACTTTAAGATGGAAAAGAGCTCACTTTGGCTGAAGTTTCGCCCTATCGTCTGAACAAATTGATAGCGCTGATCACTCATGTAGACATTTGGGGGAGTTAATTGGCCTTTTTTCCACTACTGGAACTTTCAGCCTTTTTAATGGGGCAACTTTGAACATATTCTGACTAAGGAACTGCTGCTGTGAGACCTTTTTCAGGGCCGTGTCTGGGGGAGAACCAAAAGCACTCTGGTAGGTACTTTTGAGCCCTGTTTACTTTAAACTGATTAATTTTGTACACCTGTACTTAACAGCAAGGTTGAAGCTTTCGCAAACAAGAAACTACATAAGACATGGCCTGATAATGAAAACACTGAAAAATAGGCCATGAGAATAACACTTACCACCCCAGTCTATATCCAGAAAATCTGAAAACAACTGGACTTAATGGATTTTCTGAGCTTCTAGACCCTGAGTAGATCATCATACATTTTTAGTCATATGTCATACATTTTAGTCCAGCTGCCCTTGCTTTCGCAGATGTAGTCCCAGCCTATACAGTGGGGGAAATAAGTATTTGATCCCCTGCTGAATTTGTAAGTTTGCCCACTTCCATAGAAATGATCAGACTCTGGTTTTTATGGTTGTTTACTGGTTATGGGTATAGACAGAATATCAGTCGAAAATGCATAAAAAAAACACACAATCTAAAAGTTATAAATTGTTATGTATTTTATTAAGGGAAATAAGTATTTGATCCCCAAGCACAACACAAGTCAGTACTTTGTAGAGAAACCTTTGTTGGCAAGCACAGCGATGAGACGTTTCTTGTAGTTGGTCACCAGGTTTGCACACAGCGCAGGAGGGATTTTGGCCCATTCATCTTTACAGACAGTCTCTAAATCCTTCAAGTTTCTTGGCTGCCTCTTGGAAACTCGGAGCTTCAGCTCCCTCCACAGGTTTTCGATCGGGTTAAGGTCTGGAGACTGACTAGGCCACTCCATGACCTTAATATGCTTCTTCTTGAGCCACTCCTTTGTTGTCCTGGCAGTATGTTTTGGGTCATTGTCATGTTGGAAAACCCACCCACGAGGCATCTTCAGTGTTCTTGCTGAGGAAAGAAGGTTTTTGTCCAAGATGTTACAGTACATGGCTGCATTCATTGGCCCCATAATGCGGTGAAGTTGCCCTGTACCCTTTGCTGAAAAACAGCCCCAAAACATGATGTTTCCACCTCCATGCTTAACCGTGGGTATGGTGTTCTTTGGGTCATACTCACGTTTTTTCATCCTCCAAACACGGCAGGTCGAGTTAATGCCAAATAGCTCAACTTTGGGTTCGTCAGACCACAGCACTTTCTCCCAAGCCTTCTCTGAGTCATTTAGTTGTTCACTGGCAAACTTAAGGCGGGCCTGTACATGTGCCTTCTTGAGCAGGGGGACCTTGCGGGCACTGCAAGAGTTCAATCCATAACGGCGCAGTGTGTTGCCAACTGTTTTCTTGGTGACGGAGGTCCCAACTGCTTCCAGATCATTAACAAGCTCCTGCCGTGTTGTTTTAGGCTGCTCCCTCACCTTTCTCATCATCATCCTCACTCCATGAGGCGAGATTTTGCAGGGAGCTCCAGACCGAGGACAGTTGATGGTCCTTTTATGGGTCTTCCACTTGCGAATAATGGCACCAATAGTTGTCACCTTCTCACCAAGCCTTTTGCTGATGGTTTTGTAACCTATACCAGCCTTGTGCAGGTCTACAATCTTGTCCCTGACATCTTTTGACAGCTCTTTGGTCTTGCCCATGGTGCTGTAGAAGTTGGAATGTAAGAAACTGATTCTTAGAGCAGGTGTGCTTTATATACATGATGAGTTAAGATCAGGAGTATTGGTAATTAGTTGACTGAGCACAGCTGTGTGCCACATGCGCACCAGCCAATCTGTGGGAGCCTGAATTCTAAGTGAATTGTTGGGGATCAAATACTTATTTCCCTTAATAAAATACATAACAATTTATAACTTTTAGATTGTGTGTTTTTTATGCATTTTCAACTGATATTCTGTCTATACCCATAACCAGTAAACAACCATAAAAACCAGAGTCTGATCATTTCTATGGAAGTGGGCAAACTTACAAATTCAGCAGGGGATCAAATACTTATTTCCCCCACTGTATGCAGGAAGCTCTGCAGCACACAAAAGCAACAAAAAGCAAATAATCTGGAGCCAGACTGTAAACTCTGAATTATCCCGATTGTTCCCAAATCCTGGTTCCAGATAAAAGGTGACCAGGGTTTTGCAGTCAAGACCCCAAAGCTGCTGAACTCACCGCCTCAGTATGCCAAAGCTTGCAGACACAACAGCTAGAGAATATTTTTTACATCACATTTTATGTACGTAAGCCCCAGCTTTTGTTACTAGCAACAGTGACCATCTCTGTGTTCAGTGTTATCCATCTGTACACAGTAGGTGCAAGAACAAACACTAGAGCCTATTCGAGGCAAAAGCAACTACCGTATAATAAATTCCTGCTCATAAAATTGTAATCCGTTGATTCAGCTCTATGCACTATATAAGTTGCACTGTACTATTGAGGTGGATCAGCCCTCACTTGGATTCACCTCATCAGTGACATGTGAAAGGAAGATGTGTTTAAACTTTTCGTCTGTTCAGGGAAGCGGTTCGGAAGACCGACTTGAACTTCTGAGGACACGGCCTTAAACCTTTTTCAGTCAACTTACAATATGTGTGTCTGTGTGGGTGTTTGAGAGAGACAGAAAGAGAAATAGCCCATGTGCTGGGTAGAGATAAAGAGACGGAACCTCAACAAATGTGGAGCAAGGTAGAAACTACTTTCCTCGTCCCTGAGACTGATTTAGTCACAGGGTGAGTTGTTTCTGTTTCAGACAGAGCAAGAGCAATGGAGAAAAATAAGTAATTTTCAGCCTCTACCTGAAGGTCAGATATTCAGCATTACAGTACGTTCGCTTGTATAGACAAATAAAGACCGAGCATAAATCTTCAGGGCTGAAAAATAAAGCCAAGTTCTAAGTGTCAATAAATGCAGTTCCTCAAACGACCACTTGAGGCAGGCACCAAAAATGCATCATGTGTTAAAATGTTCAACTTAACAGCAGAAATAAACATGTTTACAGCCCGGTTAAAGTCACAGTTTTGTAGCTATGTTTTCCTTTCATGATTACAGCACAGCTCAATGCCGACTCAAGTAGCTAGCTGTCTGTTAGCACTCACTCAAGATGGCAACGGCCAGAGACACCACACTGAGCTTCAAAACCTCTCTCCAGGAAACCGGTGGGTGACGTCACAAGGGCTATTAATCTTGATGTAAAGAGTTGAATTACCGTAATTACCATATTGTCTGTACAATGTCTCCATTACTGTCAAAACATGTCACTATTAACCCTGTACACAACACAGTATACAAAAAACACACACAGTTACAGTACATGCTGAACATATAATCACTATTTGCCATTCACAGAAAGGCTATAATCTACTACAAATTATAGCAGTGTTTTAACTAGGGAAGTCCTAATCAAGTTTTTTTTGCCCCTCGATCTGATACCGATCTTCTGAACAAAGAAGGAACAAAATGTCCTCCCCTGGTGACTCACAAAAGCTTTGCTTCTCTTACTTATGCTCCTAGATCACCTGTGCACCATCCAGCCTGATCCAATCATTTTAAAAATAATTGCACTGTATGTACTGTTATTATCAGCGCTGCACATTAACTCTACAAAAGGCCATATGCTTTATGAAACATATATTAAATTCAGCAAATCTCTAGTACCAGCTCGGGTCTTTCTGGGTGAAGTTTGCATGTTCTCCCTGCGTCTGCGTGGATTTTCTCTGGGTACTCTGGCTTCCTCCCACCTCCAGTGACATGCTGTTTATATTGTTTGGTGATTCTAAGTTGACCCCAGGTGTGAGTGTTAGTGTGAATGGTTGTTTGTCTCTGCGTTAGTCCTGCGATAGACTGGCGACCTGTCCAGGGTGTACCCCGCCTCTCGCCTGTTGACAGCTGGGATAGGCTCCAGCAACCCCCGCGACCCTAGTGAGGATAAGCGGTAGCAGAAGATAGTAGAGGATATCTCCCACTGGGTTGGAAAAACATTTTCTTGCCAATTTTCTTTTTATATTTATACACATTCATGTTTTACCATTGCATTTTGTTCCAACTGCAATGCAAGAAATTTGATTATTTTGAGGCCGAGGTATTCAGTATTGAATCCAGCGAGCATATTTGGACTCTTAAGGTCAGTGAGTTACGCTGGGATCATGTTATATTTTTTTTTTTCCCACAAAGCCAATGTCACAATCAATTTTAGGAAAGTGCTTTTCGACTGAATAACTTCATATTCTCACAGATGACCTTCATCTGTCGAAAGCTGGCCGCCATTAACCCAAACATGCATTTGCCATCAGGGTAAAAGCGCTCATTTCCACACAAAGGGGGGGCAGGGAGGAACTGAACAGCGAAACGGCTGCAACACACACTACATTAGCAAAGTATTTATAAGTTATGTTCATTTAGAGATAAACACAGGAGAGGAAAACCAGCAGTGAAACAACGTGGTAAATTAGTAAGGATGTAAACATGGTTTTGGATAATTTTAATCTTGACAATTAGTGCTTTGATACAAGTTTTACATCAACATTTGATCTATTTGTGTTTATGTGGCTTGAAATCTGTATCTGTAATACTGCATTTAAATCACCCCTCACAAGAGCATCAGCTCCAACGCACCAGGCATGTAAATTAATGTCTGTGAATTGACGCCCATATTCATCAAACTTTCACACACAACACCCATCTCCACCTTCTTGAAATTCTTTTAAAATTTCATTCCAAATCCACTCTTTTCATTTTGCCTTTTCGAAGATCCTGTGAAAAACACACACACACACAGCAGTACGCGCGCGCACACACACACACACTCCCACATAATTATTGCTCGAGGTAACAGCTGTGGCAAAAGGATAAACTCAGATCCATGAAAGGCACACAGACACTCACTCGGCTTCTTGGCTTGATGCATAACTGAAGAGTCGAGCTGGAAGCCCCCAAGCAAGGCTGCGGGCTGGGTGCGCGCACACACACACACAGACACACACACACACACTGCAGACCTCACTGCACAGGCAAATCCACATGGAAATTCAGACTCGCAAACAAATATGGAAATCACACATTGAGAGTCTGACTCAAGGAAATGGAAATTACTCAAAGAAGTAACAAGAAAACAAACACACACACACACACACACACACACACACACACACACACACACACACACACACACACACACACACACACACAACCTCTCTGTCATTAAAGAGGGAATGTGACTAAAGTCAAATATGTTATAAAAGGAAATTCTAAAATACTGCTAAAATGTAGATCAGTATATATTGATAATATTGTCTTCCATTAATGCCAGTGTTTTCTGTATGAAATCTTACATCTCTTTCCCTTGTTGTTTCTCTTTAGCCTCTCCTCACTATCTCCTCCTCTTTCTCTCTTCTCTCTCTTGCGCCTCAATGCAGAGCCCACAGAGTGATGCCACTTCAAGCCTCCGCTGCCGACTAGTTGTATTTGTGTGTAACCGCTGAGGTTTGGTGAACTGCTTGGAGAAACGTGGCACTGTGAGCAACAAACCTCAGTACAGATATGCAGGAGGTGACGCATGTTACACGAGAGACTGATAATAAATGAAAAAAACAGATAGAGCTAGCATTTGAGATATTCATCGTAGAAACACTTAGCGGGTATAGAGGAAGTGATGGAGAAAAGAACATACAGCTGGTATCATGCTCTACAGTAATAGCACACAAATGCACGGAAAAGAAAATTAGCTCTGTGCATCATAGAAAGTCCCCCAGCGGCCTATACCCACAGCACAAGTAAGGACTGTTTCTCCTGAGCCAGCCCTAACTATAAGCTTTATCATGAAGATAGATTAAGCCCAACCTTTAAAGTGGAGCATGTGTCTGTCTCCTGAAACTGAACTGGGAGTTTGCTCCACTGGGGCGGCCTGGTAGCTGAGGACTCTACCTCCCAGTCTACTTTTAAAACTCTACGAAACACAAGCAAATCTGTGCTTTGAGAGCGAAGTGATCTATTTGGTACTTTGAGGTCTTTAAGATAGGATGGGCAGGGCTGTGAAGGGCCTTGTACGTACGAAGAATGGAGAAGAAGGATTTTACAGATGCAATTAAGCTAAATTGGAGTTATGTGATTCCTGTCTGTGCTCTTGCTTCAATCCTGAATCAGATGGAAGCTTTCTAAGAGCTGTTATGACCACCTGATAACACAGCGATAACATTATAACTTTCATAAAATCTCGTAGGTCTCCTTTGTGCCTCCAAAACTGTTGTGATTCATCAGAGAATGGACATGGACCTTCTGAGGGTGTCCTGTGGTGTCTGGCTACAGGATGTTGTTAGTGGAGGTCTTTGGGTCCTATGTGTTGAGCGGGGAGGGGGGTCCCTGTGGATCATCCCACAGATATCTGATGAGTTTGGGATCTATTGGAGGCCAGGTCAACACCTTGTGCTGTTCTTCATGTTTTTTGGGTTTTTTCTAAACTGTTTTTTCTTTGTGTGTCTGTGTCTGACTGCATCCTGCTGGGGATGGCTGGTGCCTGGTCTGGTCTAGGTGGGTGTTACATGTCTGTCGAAAAGTAGAACATTGAATTGTCACAAAATGATCAACGCTATTTACTTCTCCTGTCAGTGGTTTTAACATTGCGACTGATTGGTGCATGCCACTGAAAGACAAGCTAATCAGAACTTGCAAAGAGACAAACACAAAGAGTCAAAATACCGGTCACACTTGCATGCACACATAATGGCCAATCACCAGTTAAACCCACCAGACCACCTAAAGAAAACCAATGCAGGCATAGGGAGAACACTTCGCAGAAAGGCCTCAGCAGGCCCTAGCCACAAATCAGTCTCCACTGACTCTAGACCAACTAGTCTTTACCGTTAGCACTTCGGCTAACGTGCGACAAACCAAGACAAACCAAACCAAGACAAAGACAAAGACAAAGACAAATATGCAAATATCTAACCACAGCTGTGGAATAACCCATCTGAGGAAATCATGTCAGCTGACAGCTGAAAACTAGTATTTTACTAGTAATCAGCCCTGCAAGGTTGAAATGTTTTATGTAACCACCTCAATCAGAACAGATTTGAATGTCTGGAAGACATTTTCAATCAGACCACAAAGGGTAGTATAAACATTTGATAATCCATTCAGCAGGAGACTATCAGTTCCTAATAACCGTGTAAACACTTGAGCTGATGGTCTCACTCTGATTTAATTGAATTCATTGTTTCTACTCATGCCATCAGATGATGTGATGGGTTTTCAGGGGGGACAGACACACGGAGGTGGCAAAACAACCAGCTGCTCAAAGACATGCTTGAACAGATGAACAAATCTGGAATTCGTGTGGACAGCAACGTTAAAAATGTGATCATCTTTTGAAGTGCATGAGACTCATTCTGTCTTTAAAGTTGGGGAAAACAACTCCTGCAATATTTCTTCTTCTCTGATTGATGCAACCATCTTATCGGACCCTTGGATTCAGCGCCAGTGTAAATGTTTCAGTTGGAATCTACATCTACAGGTCAAACATTAACTTACATTTGATTCAGGGCGTCTCTCATCCACCACCAGCAAACAAGTTCAAAATCGGTTTATGACCAAAGCTCCAAGGCCAGAGCTGTAGGGGTTCAGTCTATCTGCAATTATCTAAATGTATTTATGTCACAAGCACTACCAGTTCAAATCCTTTGTGTTCCAGGAAAATGTCTGAAAATGGTATAATCCTTCAAAAAGAAAAAAAGCAAGAATTAGTTTAGACCGTCCTGAAAACTCACTCTTGCTGTCTCTTCTCCACAGGCCACGCTTTGTTTTTGCTTTTTAAAACCAATTTCACAATATTAAAGGCGGAATATACTTTAATACCACTCCAACACTGGTGGAAATGTACTCTCCATTTCTGGGTCCATTTCGTTGTTGTTTTCCTCAAGGCGGCGGGAACCTCGAAAAGTACATTACAGCCTTTCATCATAAAAATAACCGCTTTGAACATCATACAGTGATGATGTACATTTAACACTGTAAAAGCAGCTTGAGGCTTTGCTTTAAAACGAGAAGTTATTTCAAATAATTTTCCTGACTACAGGCTCTTTGATTTTTGTTATTGTGTCAAAGCAAATGAAACTTCATAGAAACAAGCAGTTATTTGTGTGCGCACAGTGACATAAGAACACAATCCCACCTTTTTACTGTTCTTACTTGTATTTCCTTTTAGTCTCTTGAAAAAATACCAGTGGTAAAATTATGTTCTATTGGACAACGTGCAAAAAATTGAGCTGTGGAAATTTGGGATGTGGAGAAGTGTCAGTGTTTAGATCTTCAACTAACATATGTTTATGCTGTCATCCAATTAGGTGAGATGCACCTGCATGAGCCTTCTCTTAACACCACGATCCAACTACCACATGAAATTAATCGAACTCAAACCGAGAACTTGTAGATTTTTTATGTTTTATACATAAATTTTCCTTCATCATTTGCTCTAAAATCTGTCCAGGAATCAAAGACACCGACCCACTGTGAAGGCAGCGTGAGGCCTCAGTCACGCCGGCATTTATAAACAGTTCAAGTTCAAGCTTGATCTGGGCTGACATTCAGATATTCCCTGTTGTCCAAACTGTCTTCACCACTTTCACTTTGGAGGTAATATCTTTTTTAATAATTTACTTCACCAAAAACACAAGATAATATTGTGTATTTTACTAAATAAAATACCATATTGTTGCGTTAGTCATGACTATGAGTTAATTGCCTTCACAAAGTGTTGTTTGTATTGGAATGCCCTATTCTATTTGACATATTCTACCTCTTAAATCAAGCCCCTGACCAAAACTCATATATTAAAGTAAAAAATAAATAAATAAATAATTAAGCTAATACTTAAACTACGGTAATAAAAGCTAAATTGAGCTGAAACTAGCAAGTGAAACAAAACTGAACTGAAACCAAACTTTGAGAAACACCAATGAAAACCTGCCATTGCCTTCTGATTTACAAACAATGCCTCTTTGTGTTTTTTTTTTTTTTTCCATCAAATGTCCCAGACTGAAACGAAGCCACTGTGCGGCTGGTGGTCGTCACGTTTCCAGGCAGCTTTTCCAAGAACATGCGCGAATGAATTTTGCAGTGCAGCATTGAATTGAATCGTGCACGGCCCTGAGGAAGACACCTGGTGACTGAATGAAATATCCAGGTGTGGACACAGAAGCACAATATGTTTGGTGAGTCTGACCAGCTTTGAACAGTGATTCGTGCATGCTTGACAGCCTGCTGCTCACTGCTGGCTTCATCCCACTTGAGTCTTCCATTCTCACTAAGGGCAACATTAGCTGTCTCCATTGCCTCCACAGGTTGCCTATAAATCATTGCCATGCAGGCCAACAGGCAGTAATAGAGACAGATAGTCTCTCTTAGACTGCATTAATGAACTGTTGTTCCTGGAACCGGGACAGCCGATGGACAGATCGATACTGCATTGTTTTCAGCTCCGCAATCACTGCAGGCCCGACATCAGTTCACTATCAGCACAGGTAGACAATTAATAAGAGGGCAATTTACTGAATCAACCATTCATTAAATAACAGTTTTATAGATCCCCAACAATGAATGTATCCGCTTCCATTTTCAACTGAATGGAGGTGAGCTGGCTGTGGTCCAGCGTTCCCGTGAAGGCAGAAAGGTTGTGCTCCCCTGTCTTCCCATTTTCTTTGCAGGGAACACTGTTTACAAAATGGTGCAGAATACTCAAGTTCAAGTTTATATGACAATCAACCACAAAGCAATTTTTGAAAGTCGACATCAGACACGGTGCAACCGGCTTTCTGATGAAAACAATCCGAATGAAGCCTGGTAACTGATTTGCCACAGTTTGCAGAAACAAATCAAAAAGTGAAGGCCACATGACACTGTAGCAGGAATGCATTAGGATAAATGGTGGCATTTAAAATACAGTCTATAAATAAAAATAATGGGTTCTTATGCAGGTTTGGGTTGGATTTCCATAACACATTCAAAAGAAAACAATCGGACACAAGAAATGAGATGACGCACAGGAAAAACAAAGTAGGAGAACACAGTGTTAAAAACCAGCGTCCATGTCCGTGTCTAGTACCTTTTTCCTTTCTCTCATCCACTATTGTGGAGCCAAACTCACTTCATATCAGAATATGGGCCTGACAACGGGCGTGCCATTTTCTATTCTGATACAGAGAAAGAAATACCTCCACATGCAACTGGATACATTACAACCACTCAGAGCCATTTTAATGTGTTCTTGTGAAATGTCAGAAGTTGTCATAATCTGACCAAGTACAGTCCAAATACACCCGATGTGTTCTTGCTCCGTCAGTTTTATCGAGAACACATTGGAAGGTAACTCCTGTAGACTCAGGACACTGAGGTATCCCAGAATGCATTTAATGGGCCTCATCTGGTACGCTGCTGTTCCAAGTCCGTATTTACAATCAAACTTGTCAAGTAACGGAAGTCCGACAGTCATTCGGTCAAATTCAACTCAGCATAATCAGCGTGAAAAGAAGCAACTGCAGACCAACTTCCCGCATTAAAAAATTGCGTGCACTTTACGCCCAGTCCCCAGTATTGTATTCGGTCCTGTGTAACATCCTCTCATCTCACTATGTATTGCACCAATATGGTTAAAATGACAATTAAAGCCTCTTTGGCTATTTGACCTTTGAAGTCAGGCTGGCTTCCAGGCTATTTATCCCATTTTCCCAATACTCAATTTTCTTAATATGTGGGAAATTAAACTCCCCTCCTTTTGATTTTCACCTCATCTCTTTCCCTTTTTTCCCCCCCGCTCCTCGGCCCTCCTCTTTTCATTTCAACCATCCCACTGCTCCCTTTTCTCCCCCACGTTCCTCCCCACCTCACCTCCCCCATCCCGCCACCTCTCCCTTCTCTCCATCACGGTATTTAGTTCCTTCCTTGTTCTCCAGATGATGAACGACTGGTTGTTGCACTCATCCATCTACTGGGCAGCCTCATCTATCTATCCACCGCCTGCCCACACACACACACACACACACACACACACACAAACACACACGAGTGCGCGCGCACACGCTGCTCATATAACAAAGGAATTCACAAACATGCAATCTGAAACACTAAACAGTTTGAAACCCACACACACTCAACTCTGGGTATCCACTGAGAACAAAGATGAAGTGTAATTTGAATGGGCTTGGTTCTGCACACGCGCACACACACACACACTGCCTCAATAGTGTGTCACAGTACAGCTGCTGATTAAAGAGCCTCTATAGAAAATCGATACCTCCTTCATTACAACCCTACCTACCTCTCTCTCTCTCTCCCGTTCCCCACCTCCATACCTTTTCTCTCCATCCAGGCCGACCTGCCTCGTCCCTCAAGCTCACCACCTTCAGCTTCAGATGTGCATTATCGTAAAGGCAACACAGCGAAGTACACTGAACGCATTGTTGACAACTCATAATAAACTATGACTCACCACAGACGTGCGAATAATGGCTTCACTTTGGCCACGCAGCTTTAATGATTTAATACTGAGGGTGAAGGGAGAAGTTGTCTGAAGCACTCAGCATATCAAGTGTGTAAAGTGGGTGTACATAAAGTCACCACAAAAACGAATCTTTAAAAGGGAAAAATATGTGATCTACCCATATCATTTGTGTATATGTATGTAACGCATTTCCTTTAATAGTGGTCGGTATTTAATTAGTAGCTGATTCAATTAGTGTTCAATTAGTTATAATGGCCGGGGGCGTGGCTTACGCGAACAAATAAAGGCCGGCCTCAAATACAGCCTGGATGCACTCGTCAGCCAATTATAGTTTTAGTAATACACAGGCACCACAGGTGGCAGCAACTACATTTGAAGTGTCACATGAACCCAGATTGTCAACGAAACAGTCAAAACAACAGAGAGCTTTAGCAGCACGGCGCGAGGAAGACACCTTGACGTGAACTTTGAGAGGAAGGTTTTGACATATGCAGAGCAAAATACATGAGAGAAAGCTACGAAACGCTTTAATATTGACCCCGGAAGAAGAAGTTGTTTGGTTACCCCCTACCATTTAAGCTGTGGTAATTTCATTTCATGTGTGTAAGGCACCGTTAAAAAAACAAACTAGGTCAATTTTCCCAATAAATGGACCCTGTTTATTTCAAACTAAATTATGTAATTGATAAAATTATGTAATTTATTCGTTTATTAATCCTACCTGTTGTTGCGTGTATGGTGTGCCTGCTAAAGTGAAAAAAAAGAAGAGTAAATGGTGGGAAAACAAATATATCGTTACGCACCGATATGAAACAAAGGTAATTAAAATAAAGGCCTCATCTAATAAAAGCCTGCTTCCAATAATGACGGTGTTGTGGGCGGCTGAGTAAATAAGGCCCCGGCCGTTAGAGGAAATACAGTATGTATACACTGATCAGGCAGAACATTATGACCACCTGTCTAATATTGTCGCCAGATAATGGACATGTATCATACGGAGCATCAAAAGAAAAAAGGACTAAACACGCACTGTATAAGATACACAGTCATAATGTACTTCATACAGATAAAATCATTTTTTTGAAAGACTAATGCAAGCAATATTTAGAAGGAGGTAAACAATAAAGAGACTTCCATGAAACATCATCAAACTCACAAGGGAGACAACCAAACAAATAAAAGCACTGGATCCTGAAGTCACTCGGGGAGAATTTCATTGTCAGCCACTCTGCTAATGGAAAGTGTCTGAATCATTGATGAGTTTGTAAACTTGGATGTTTCACCCTAGTTGCTCATTAATTCATTCGTCTTCCGTGAACTCTTATTCTCGAGAGCAAGAAGGAAAAGATTATAGGAATATGGTCCCCCTCTTGTGGACTACTGGGTACAGCTGTGAGAGAAACGTGGCTATGCAATGAAGCTGAAACAGCCAGGTTGGCATTTACTCATAATCGTGGTGTCTGAGAAATAATCCATGCAAAAGAATTCCTGTAAAAACAAACAAACAAAAAAAATACATGCATTTAAAAAATTGTGATGGAAAGCAATGATATTTCATGTGTCATGCTCAAGATGTGAGAGGGTTACTGTTGAGCCCTTCGTCGACAACACACAACACAACTAGAGATTGACCGATACAGATTTTTTAGGAACGATACCAATATTTTTCATCAGCCGTGGCCGATACCTGCTGCTGATTTTTCTATTTGGAGGCGATTCTGCCTTTTCTCCCTCCATTAAATAATAAAAGTTACACAGTGACAACAAATGTTGCAACTCTCAATTTAACCAAGAACACAAACATTTATTGAACCTTAAGAATATTAAACGCTCATATGCAAACAAAACAAACAGGTTAAAAAAGAGGTAGAGCACAGAGTTGAAATTGCAGAAACACCCCCAAGGACTGTCTCATTACCAAAAGAATTACCACACCCCCTCAACACAACACTGCTAAATACGACACCGTTTTGGAGAAACTGACCTGGTGTTGTGGTGTTTACTTGGTTTTCCACCACCTTACCGTCTGTTCGTCTGTCTCCTCTCTGCAGTTGTGGATTATGGGATCAACACTTAAAAGAGAAAATACTAAGAAGTGAGGTAGGGGCTGGGGCTCAAACACACCCACGCAAACAACGTACACGCACCGGATCTGGGGGCGTGTTTAATTTATCCTCCTAGTGCAGATTAAGGAGCTGTTAAAATCTGTCCACCCTGGGCTTGCCTCCCAAAATAACATTTACTCCTACACACCTTGCATCAAGATGAAACGGCCGTCCGATGGTTTGTGCGCCAACATTTTTTAAGTATAAATGTATTTGCTTGGGCGTTCTTGTCTGAGCGCCAACAGTGGACACCTGTTGTTTTGTCTTTTTATGCCGATTTTTCGCCTCTGTACCAAGTTGGACGTGGGCCTGTGAGGTTGTGCAGCTGTATCACAAATCTCCCATCAATCAGCTGTTTGCATCTTGGGGGCTGATTTCGTGCAGTAATTGCCGCCTGTTTCTGTGACTCATTCTCTTCCCACTTTTTTTTTTTATGAGAAATGCAATTTCTTTTCATTCCTGCTCTTTCAATGTGATGCATAAATAATCTTTACAAATGTGGGCTAAGACTGATTAGGATAATTGCATCTCTGCCATGAAAAGCTCCAGTTTAAGGCAATTAGGGGCTGTATAGGCAGTCTGACTCTTACTGTATATTATTAATTCTCTCCACATTTCGTTTTTGTCCTTCACGGCAGGAACATACATATACTACACAACAGCTTACGTACTGCCCACTCCAGAAAACAGTTAGATCATATAGTATGAACCCATTAGCAACACTTGAATACTAATGAGCGACTTAAAAGCCTCAGATTAGAATGTCTGTTCAATTAAACCTCATTGACACACGTGCATGCTGCTCTCACGTATATATTGATGAATACCATATCCACACGGGTGTGCTTGGTGTTTAATTTACTCACATACTGTAGTGGTCTCACACCTAAAACACACACACTCCTAACACATGCTTGAGTGCAGCAGCTCGATCTTAACTGAATCCCCAATCACACTCACACCAGGGGTTGCACAGACTAGCGGACTAATCAGTTTGCCGACTTCTCAGCTGTGCCACGACGCTTTAAGCACTGATCACCCCACAAGCATGAATGCCCTTTAACCTTAGGCTGGTTAGCTCATTTGGTTAGTGTGTGGTGCTAATAATGTGGGTTCAGGTTGTGGGTTCAATTCCCGTATTGGCCATAAACTTTTACAATGTTTCACTCTGGCAAGAACCCTAGCCCAAAACATGCAATGAAATGTGTATGCAGTTGAGGGGGTGCTGTGGAGTAGTGGGTAGAGGAGGAGCATCTCACAATGTGGAGTACCATTAAATGCTATTGATGGTGCTGAGTTGCAGCCTGTTTTTATACAGGCTATACATACACACGCAGCACACAGTATGTAGCACATGAGCTGTCTGTGTATGTATTCAGGTCAAGAATATAGATTTTCATTCATTTTCCACTGCGTTTTCATCAGACTTGACTTTCATCACATAATAGTTGGCTTTAAAAAATTCTGAAGTTGTGCAACCCACTGAAGCTGACCGGAGACAAAGGGACAGAGGGCTTTCCGTCTCTCCCATAGATCTGCGCTGGTCTAAGTAAATTGTCACTGGCAGCCGATCCCATCCCGTCCCTCTTAACCAATTCATTTGCAGTCCTCCCCAATCCAACTGCAACTGAGATGGACGTGCGGCGCTGCTCTCATCAGCTGCTTCTTATTCACATCAGCAGCTCGCTCAATTATTTTATAACTTAAGCTTGTTTTTTTTTGTTTTTTTTTTGTCTGGACTGTTACCTGTTTGGGATTCTGCCAGATAAACCGGCTCCTGTGGCTTAATGCCGGGAAAAGGGTTTGCGTTGATTTGTGGCCTGTTCATGATGCTAATACAATATGACAGTATCATAAACAATCATAATATTTATTCTTAATTTGCATAAACCACCAGTGTGTACCAACATGAACACATTTTCCTGTTGCATTATGAGAAATCTTAGGAAAGCTGATATTTACCACATGTTGCCATTAATTAGTGCAGATAGTGTTGACTGTGATTTACAGGGCTTGGATCCAAGGTTCAACATTCAAGAACCTGTGTTAACTATTGACAAATTAACATTAAAATATTAATTAAAAATGCAGAGTTAATTAAAACATACAGCAGAGATAAGAAAGGCTGTTTCTCCCACTCCCACTGTGGAGCTACATATATGATGACAGGACACAAAGAAAATGATCTAAACAGACGATATGCAGAATTCACAAGTGGAACTATACAGTGAATGTACACTGTTATCGATATTCACCGATCTGCCACAACATTAAAACCACTGACAGGTCAAGGGAATAGCACTGATCTAGTGTAATCTCCAAACCCATCTAGACCAGACCAGGTGCCCCAACCCCACAGCAATGACACTCTAGGATGCAGCCTGACATAGACACACACAAAAAACACTGAAAACAGAACAAGGTGTTGACCTGGCCTCCAAACCCACCAATCTAGTACTAGTCCAGTTGACTTTCTTTAAAGTTTTTTTTTGGATATACCATGACCCGAATGACTGAGAAGCTTCACAAAAAACGTGACTGACCTCTAGTAGATACTAAGCATAAAACAGATCTACACTGTATATTCTTTGCTCATTTGCCACTGTCAATGCTTGGGGCTTTGCCGGGAGCCCATCCGCAGATACTGAAGTAAACGCACAAGCGTTCTGATTTCAGTAACAGAAACTTCCACCACAAGCCGGCGCTGTGTGCAAGCGCGTCGCCTTGAATCTTGGAAAACCCCTACGGAGGACTACAAAACACTCCACAAATCCGACTCTGATGACATAAATGGAATGAAAATGGCCCGGATAATTTACTGGTGATTGCAATTTGGATGGGAAATTGACATTGCTCAGTTTAAAAAAAAAAAAAAAAAAAATGCAAAATTTGCAAACGCAACGGAAAGCAACATTTTCCAAAGTCCATCAGCGTCTGCTTTATGTAGCCTAAACAGTCACTGCTGTCTGATGCGAGACGTGAGGCTGCAAGTGCCGGGATCTTCTCCATTATGATGCTAGTGTATAGTGTTCTTTTCAGCTGTCGTAGACCATTTCATTTACACATTAAATTTTATTAGGTCTTTATTCAAGAACTGAAACATTTCTGACAGCCTGGTCCTGCAACACTGAGACCCAGAACAGACCCTGTCAGTGTGCCGTGCAGCCTTGCACAGGAAGTGCTGGTGCTGAATAAAGAAAATGATGTTCAGCCCGTCAACACAGTTACCTGATCAGGCTTATTTTGATGCTCATCTGCTGCACTCCATATAGATTTTCTGTTATTTTTACAGATCCCTGTGTTAGCTCTGGATGTGTCACCAGCTACTCCAATATAAAAATCTAGACCGGACCAGTGACATAACACCATAATAACCTATAAATAACTTATCCTTATGTTTTAGTGCAAAAAAATACAAGAACATACATACCACCCGTTTACATAACATTTTATGAACAAACTAAAATCATTGCTGTCATCTGTAGTTTAGTTATAGGTCTCAGTGTCGTGTTAAGTTTGCATCATAAACCACGTATTCCATGCAAATGGATGTATGTATGTGTACTGACACACCCAATCATGTCAGTGCATTGTTGCGGCCCTACACAGGAAGTTGTTTACCGGTACTGAAGAAAGAAAATGATATACAGCATGTTGATAAAATCTTATTCAGTAACCTGATCAGGCTCATTCTGGAGCTCATATGCTGCAAAATATAAATATTTTCTGTGATTCATACGGTGCATTTTGTCCCCAGACGCCCGTGCTAGCTCTGGATGTGTTACCAGCTACCCCAATATAAAAATCTAGCTCATTAGCCGTTGCTGGTGCTGTCCACAGTCTGTTTATCAGCGCTTGTGTGCTGCTGTTGGAGACGTGCTGAGTTAGTGAGAATAACTGCCGGTGTCAAAAAAAAACAAGAACAACGCTCCCAGCAGAAACCCTGAGAGGAATCCCATATCGCTGCAGCCAAGCGTCTCTCTGCTCCTTCTTATGACCATCAACCATCCTGCCAGGGCACAGCCACTGACTGTTGTTCCAAAAGCTGACTTTTGATTAACGGAGGTCACCAAAGAACCGGCAAACTACAGCTCCAAAGTTTCATCCAACACAGAGCCAGACACTGCCTCCACGCTGCACGGCTCGACTCGGCTGGATATTTGTCTTCAGGTGATAATAACAGGACCAGACTTGTTCAACACATTATACCAGAATTAATTGGGTTATTTTATCATTTTAATTTTGAAAGTTAACGCCAATTTAATGGAGTTAATTTGAAGTTTAATAAAAGCATCAAATATTAACATTTTCAAGTTACAGCGTCGTAACTACGACGTAAGAATTTAATTTATTGAATTGCTTCGTCATTCATTTGACAAACACACTCAGCTGTGCGGCGCAGCACAGGCTATGGGACACGCAGTCCTGGCAGTCGTCATTAAACAGTGCGGTTTGCATACTGCTTATAATGCAGCCACTTCGTGATCCGTCTCTCAACACCTCAGCGCCAAACCGAGGCTGTGTTCTTTCTCCTAATTAGAGCCAAACAAACAAATAACAGGCAAAAGCAGGTGACAGGAGGCCGGATGGGAACTCACATCTTATGTGGCGTCTCATATTTTAAGACGTTCTCGGTATCGTAGAGAAAAGGAAAAAGAGACTTTCATATATAGTCAAACCGCACAAATAAAGTCACACATTGAATTCATGGAGTTACGAAGCAGTTTCAGAATCATTCTTCACAGCGTTAAGCTTTTGATAATGTTTTTATATAGCAGAGTGTTGTAAATAAGGGGTGTCAAACTCATTTTAGTTCAGTGGCCATATACTGTCAGATTTGATTTCAAGCGGGCCGGACCAGTAACAAAATAAATAACAACAACTTCTATTTTTATTTTTTTTTTTTAGTACAAATCATCAACTGTATAATATGGATGCCATGTCTCCACTTCCTTGCATTGGCCAAATTGACGCTATTTTCCCTGGGACACGGGCAGCAACGTGGAGCCACGATATCAATGACCCGACCACACTCCCTCCAGTCTCATTTCCATTTTCATTTAATTAATACTATTATCTGCTCTAAATCCACCAGTTACAAGGAAAGGTTGGATTATACACTGTTCTTATTTTTAAAAGTTGTCCCACGAGAGTGCTTTACAGAGTGGTTGGCGTGGCAACTGGTGGTTGTCATTATGTCACATCCTGTTTCTATAGCATCAAATAACTAACTAGAACAAACAATAACACTTGAACATACTTCAACATTATTCTAACTACCTAAAAGTACTCAAAACATCCTTTAAAAAACACAGAGGAGTTAGAGCTTATGATCTATACCACGGCCAAACACCAGGGGGAGCTCTACTTGCTTTGGCTTAATTTTTGAGTCCGCCATCCATCTTTATATGTCTGTGGTACAAATACATACAGACTATGCTTTTTATAGCACATTTTTATTAATGACCTAAAATGCAGAGTGCAAGAAGGCTTTTTTTTATTATTATTTTTTTTTATTGTTTTACACTTATACAGCTAAAGCAAGAAGAGCTGTCTGGTGATAGACTGGTGACCTGTCCAGATATATACGTCCCCAACCCCTCGCTCAACCCTCTCGAGAACAAGTGGTCATGAGAAATTAATAAATGATATGAGAATGACTGAGTTTGTTTTATTTAAAAACTGCAGTTAGTGTCATTTTTGCACTTTGCATGTCGTGTGCCAGATTGGACCCTCCAGTGGGCCAGTTTTGGCCACATGTTTGACACAAAATAAAATGTTTTATGCACATGAGTGGTGTAGTATTAGACGTATTATTACATGATTTTTGCAAAACAAATAATAGAAGAAAATCTGTTTTAATCACGATGAAGAAAGAAACAATTAAGAAAGTTTTTTTTTGGCCTTAGGTTAATTACAATTGAAAAGGTTTATTTCAAGAAGTTGTTAAAGTTTGGTCCATGAGTAGATTCTTGTTTTTTTTGTTTTTTTTTTTTTAATATGACCACTTAAACAATCCACCAAGAACTTTAAGTGTCCGTAACCATATTGGCTCTACTTTCTGCCTCTGTCCTTCCTCCTTATCTGTCCCTCTCCACTCTCCTGATTGTCTGCATGTCTCACTCCGTCTCTCTCCCTGCAGGAAGCAGGAAAAAGAAGACACTAAGATAGCAGGATATAACAACTCAGGTTCCTGCCGGTGGCTCCAGACTGGCATTTCAGTTGATTGGCACCGCGGGCGGTTAACACCGCGGCACATACAGGATGTTAATAGGAACCGCAGCCCGAGGACACACTCACATTCCGGACCCCGTGTGTGCGTGCGTAATTGATGGACACTTTTTCACATTTCTGTGCGAGACTTCTGTTTCCCCACGCAGGCATTTCAAAAATCATTAAAATGTGTGTCAGTGTTTGTGCATTTTTATCTCCGTTACTACAGGCTATAATTCTACATCTGCCAACGTTTTCCATGTGTGTGTCCGCGCGTCTGTTTGATTAATTCCTGAATCAGTCTCTGCACTCTCTGCCAATTATCTGTCAATTTATCACATACTGAAACACTGCACTATCAGTCCTGTGGCCTCAAGGTCTTGGGTTTGAATCCCGTGAGGAGAAAGTTAAAGAAAAAATGACCTCCGTTATCTTTGCGGCTTCTTTGGGTGACTGATAATCTTCTGTGTGTGTGTGTGTGTGTCTCAAGCAAATGCATCCATGCTGGAACTATTCAATCTAGTGAGTATAATTTTGAAGCACTTTACTTGTAAGTGTAGTTTTTTTTTTTTTTTGCACCACGTCACACTCCAACACGGTTCGGATGGAAATATTCCACTTTTAACTGGAGATTTAGGTTTGTCAAAAATATCTCTTTCGTTCCTCATTAATCTACAGGATGTATGTTCGTATTGGTGATGAGTGAGCATTCAGCATCCTTCACCCTGAGAAGAAGAGTTTTATTTTTTTGGAGGCTGGGCCTGGATGAGAATTTTACGTTCATCTCTGAACTGAAACTGAAGTTCACAGCTCATTTGATTTTCTGCTTTTCAAAATATCCAACCTTGCTTCGTCTAGTCGCCTCATCCTGAACACACTATATGCGGAGGTGTTGAATGAGCATTCGCAAACCCCACTGAGCATAATCTGAACCTTCATTTGTCCTTACACTTCCTTTGTCCTTTTCTCAATCTCACCACTCTGTAATTTTCGCTATTTCTCTACTCCTGTGATGTTTTTTCCTTTGACCTCAAAGTGTCCATTGCCTCTCTTTGTAGTCGCGCACACACACACACACACACACACACACACACACACACACACACACACACACACACACACACACACACAGAGGACAGAGCGGACAGAGCCCCAGGGTGAAGGATGCTGAATGCTCACTCAAGTAAGAAACAAGGGGTGAGGCCCACTTTAACCTCGACTCCGCTTTCCCTTTCTGCCCAAACGCTACATTGACATCCCTCCCTTCCTTTCCTCCTCAGTTCCCTTTTTCTTTTGCTCTATATTTCAGGACAAACCTTTGTTTTGAGCTCAGCCGCATGCTTAAATATACATAAGCACTGATACTATTTAAACGTTTCAAATAAATAACATACACTGCCTGATGGGGGGAAAAAAGTCGCCACCTGGATTGAACTAAGCAAATAGGTACAAGCCTCCTAATGGATAATTACTTCATGGGTGATTATCTTTCAGCCGGCAACAAGTTATTAACCCCAACCGATGCGATGAGTAGCTTCTCATTTGTTAAACAACCATGTGGAAAGACACATCTCGCGGTCATGGAAAATATGTTTGAGAAGGGTCAAATTATTAGCATCTAAGGAGATTGAAGCAGAAACTACTAAAACTGGGTTAAGGACTGTCCAACGCATTATTAAAAACTGGAAGGATGGTTGGGAACCATCACCTTCAAGGACGAAAATTGTGAGAGAGTGGTTCGGGAAGCATGAGACATTCTTTTCACACATGGACTGACCTCCACAGAGTCCAGACAGGATGTGCTGGAGAAGGCTTTGTGCAGCTGTCAGACTCTCCCATCATCAATACAAGATCTAGGTGAAAAATTAATACAACACTGGATGGAAACAAATCGTGTGACTTTGCAGAAGCTTCTTATTGAAACAAAGCCACATTGAATGTGTGCTGTAATCAAAGGTGGTCCAACAAAATAGGCAGTGTATGTAAGTACCCCAGTACCGCTTTATCTAGCAGGCTGAAAACACGTATGAAGATGGACGGCGGAACTGCTTCTCAAAAGTGAAGCCAAAGCAAGTAGAGCTCCCCCTGGTGACCATCTGCAGTATAGATCCTAAGCGCAAAGGATAGTTTCTCTCATTTTAGGTAGTTAATATAATGCAGTGTGTATTATGTAAATTTTTCTGATAAGTTTTGTTTTAGGTATTTGGCACTATGGAAACATTTCTTTGTAACTGGTGGAGGCAGAGATAGTATTAATAAAACGAAAATGTGAGTGAGTCTAGAGGAAGTGTGGGCAGGTCATTGATATCGTGGCTCCAAACTCACTGTGCCGCCACTGTATCCCTGTGAATCTAGCGTCGGTTTGGGCAATGCAAAAGAGTGGGGACGCCTTGTCCATATTTATATACAGTCTATGGGATTGACTCACTTTTGCGACAAGCGATCATTTGAGTAACTGCAGTTTCATTTTTTAGCCCAGTCATATATTTTGCATTGTGTAGATCAATACAGATCTACTATGTGCATTCAAATGACACTGAACAATATTAAACAAATCAATAATAGAACTGCTTTAAATATTAATCCCTGGGCCAGGAGATGCTGTAGATTCCCTCTATATCAAAAACCTAATGCTGACGTTTTGTTAACATTTACTGCATAGTTCATTATATGCACTAGTGTAAACAACCAAGAGATCGGTTAATTTAGATTCAGGCTGTGGTTTCTAGTCCTATTGAATTATATTGTGTTGCACTGCCACATGTTCCTATTTGTATTTGTTTCAACATAAACTGAACATTAGAACAAACGTGAAGGTGAATTCAGTGCAGGACTGTTCCTATTCATGAATCGTTGTTTGTTTTGCATCCATAGTAAATTGATCACACCTGAAAACACAAACACTATTAAAGCTCAAACTCGACTTTGTTAGAAAGTAAATCCTGCTAAATTTGCCTGTAATATCATTTTAATATAGCAGTGATTTATAGTGACAACTATTTGCATTTCAAAGGCAAATAAAGAATTCCAGCAGCAAAGTGCCATTTCTTTTGCTTGTTATTGTAAAAACTCTTTGAGAAGATGCAGCAGCATGACTCATCCTCCACTGTTCTCTGAATATCAAGTTTGATGCATCAAGATAAACAGGTGGCACCAATTCTCCAGCTGGGTGCCATTAAACCACCGCTGAAGAAGAAGAGTGCGTGACAAGAAGAAATAATTAAGAAAGAGCATTGTGGGAAATCCAACATGTCTCTGCGCCGGCCCACACAAATTTGATGTCTGCTGACATTTTTCGTCTCTTCAGAGGAGAGGGTCCGTTCGTCATGATTTATTTGAGTCTGTTGTCATTACATTGCACTTTGTGGCACTTAGATTTTTTTTTTTTCACTACACCCACTTGTTCCACCTCAGTCAAAAATAAAATAAATGTATTTTTTCCACATTTCCATTCAGATGTTTTTATGCACCCAATTTAAGCCATATTTTCTTCTCTCTCTGGCTGATATGTTGTTTAGAGAACACGATACGTGTTGTCATCTGAATCATCCAAAGCCGGGACAGAGCGGGGTGGGAAAGAGAACCTTGAACTGGACCGTCGCTCACTTCACCCCTCCCTGCAGTCTGTGGAAAAATCCTGTCAGAGCATCTCATTGGACTGAAATTATCTGGTACTATCTGGTTTTGCAAATCTTAAAACTCCTCAAGCGCTTACAGACTCATCCTGCTTGCAGATCACTGCGAAAAATGTTGTGTTTGATATTCAGGATTTAAAATCTGGATGATTGCATCACTACTTTCAAAGTCAAGAAATGAGTCGATACGGATACTGACCGTGCTGTCAAGCGAAGCTAATCAAGGAGAATTTTAAAAACGTATCTCACCTATAGTTCAATAGCCGACCATACTGACCACATGTGCCCAAACCTTTGTTTTTTTTTTGTTTTGTTTTTTTGTTTGTTTTTCCAGTTTTGTGGCTGATTAGCTCAGTTGGTTAGAGCGTGGTGCTAATAACGCCAAGGTTGCAGGTTCGATCCCCGTACAGGCCAAACATTTTCCTGCAATGTCTGTGTTGTGTGACAAGTAAGGGTTTTTCTATTTCTATTCTTGACTGGTAAACCAGCTTGCAGGTACACTACTGCCACCTAGCAAACTGGGGTGGATCAACAGATTTACAATACGTTGTTGTAACATAGGCTATTTTTGGTTTACATCCAATTCCCCGAGATCATGTGTTATTGTGCATTTAATGCGGCCTGATCCACCATGATAAGCTACATAATATTGCGTAGTGTGTGTAGCACTGCCATCACATCTTGTAGTGTGTGCAAGTTTGAGATTAAAGAGATGAATATCTGTGAAGCCTCTCCTTAAGTGTGCGATAAAACCCGATTCCAAAATCATGTGGGGTAATAAAACTCCTGCAGTTGTAGCTCTGCTTTAGGGTAACTACCTTCAGTTCAACTACTTACACTCTGCCATTTCTTTATAACTTTCTGAGGAAATTCCTCAAAGCAACACTAAATATTTTCATATTTCTAAGTAAAGTGCTGAAATAATAATGGAGCTATGTGCACCACTTTTATGAACTAAACGTTTTTACTTCCTTCATTCCCGTATTCACACCTGTTTCAGAACTAGAATTATATTCGTACCATCCTGCAGCCTTACGCTTAAACATAAACCCTGTTTAATACTAAAGTGAGGCAAGTGGATGCAAAGTCGTGATATTCTTTTCTCTGTGAAAACTGTGCACGCACGCACACACACAAACTACTAATGTATTCACACGTGCATGTACAAATATGTTTAAACCCTGTTTATATGCCAAAATTTAAATTTGGGTAAACAGATTTAGTAGGTGCGCAGACAGTGAAGCGTCTTTTAGAGGAGATAGGACATAATGAATAGGACAGGAAGGAGCAGAGAAGACTAAAGGGGGTGAGGACATGGGCCGGAGATAAAGGGAGAAGAGGGATGGATTCAGACGTAAAGAGGAAACGAACCGTGAAAAGGAAAGAGGCGGGAGAGAAGAGGGAAGCAAAGGTGAGGACGACAAGTGAAAATATAGACAGGAGCAGATGACTGAAGTGCACTCATTGAGTGTGGTCAAACTCTGACTGACAATCGACAGGCGTTCAGTTGACATCTCCAAGGCACCCAGGTAACCATGGAGACCAGTGATGGAAAGGGAGAATAGAAAAGACTTCACAATCTGAACCCTGATGACTGGAAACATGATGTGACAAACCACATGGAATCTACCCAACTACTTCCTGGTTTGTTTTGGTGTTGGTCACTGCTGATGCTGCTGCATGTATCCGGACAGTTTCTGCATCACCTGTGTTTCCCAGATACTCTTCCGTTTGTACATACTTTTTGTTGTCAACTTTCCCATTGGTGAACCACCTCGGTGTACTTCCCTCTCGAGTTTTTCAGATTTTTGATCTTTGCCTCTTTCCTGATAACTGAGTGTTGTCTCATCCCTAGTAAGTTTCCACCTTGACTATTTTAGTGGAAAACGTTTTTGGCTCACTACTACGTGTTTGGATATTTTTCTCAGGTATTAAACCTCAGATTTTGATTCTCCCCTGCACATTATTCTTTTGTCCTTTCGCCAGATCTTTGTATCTGAGTCATTCTTTGTTTGTTTTTCGGTCAGCACAAATAATAGTCACCAAGGAATGTGCATAGTTGCACCTAAAGCTCACTGGCTGAGCAGGCTCCCCATAAACGAGACTATACGGCCCTCACCTTACCGCGGTGACACTTTCCTTCTCTCTTGCCCAATTATTTCCTGCTTATTACTTAAAACCCTCCAAAGAAAGCACAAAAAAAGCCAAGAAAGTAACTTGAAATGAGAAAATAACACCATTCAGCAATCAGTGCCTAAACAATTCAGTTGTGCATTATGCATATAGTATACTGAGAATATGAGATTAAAATAAATAATAGGTTTATTTCTCAGTAAGAGACAATAAGAATATAGCCATGCGCCATCATGCATTTATGAACTATGGGACCTATTCTAACCCATATAGACAAAAATACAACAGACAGATACAACAAAAAAATAACCATTTCTAAAATTAATCAAATTTGCTCTCTGCAAAGGAAAGACTGTGACAGTTGCGAAAGCTGTGTTTTTCATGGGCTGTGACCTGGAGGAGATTTGTTCCACGGGGTGTTGTTTTGTTTGACGTGAGGCGTTGTCATACATAGTGATGTGAAAATATTACTTCAGCACTGAACCCTGGTTGCTGTGAAGGATTACTCTGCTACGAGAAGCAGGAGGAGACTCTGACTGCTCAGCTATAATACTCTCTCTGCTTTTACATGACGGTTCAGATTCTCTACAAAACTATCAGCCATAAAGAGCCCTGGGCTTGTCACGTGGTCGTGTGTGCATGCTCCTTTTACTGGTGTCAAAGTCACTGCAGTAAAAACAGACACTAATGTGTCTCTGCGTGTGTATTCAGCTCAGTATATGTGCGTATGGCTGTGCGTTAGCGTCCACGCCTTTATCTGTATTTTATATTCGCTTCCAATTAAGTCCAATTACTTTAGCCTTTACAAAGCCACAGCTGTTCTCATGTGTGTGGTTTTATGCGCCTGTGTTTTACAGCCTGTTAAAGAGCCATGCTCTTGTTAACGTTATGGTGTTTAGATTTTACAGCAGCAGGGGTGCATTATCATGCTAACAACAACCGCTGCACATCCGCAAGTTTTTATTAAAAACCTCCGACACTGTCGCTCTGTGTGTGCACTTAAATGTGGCGGACTTGTGTGTGAAACGGTGCAATGTAATTTTCATGTGGCGCGTTCGTACAGTGACATACGGCAGCAGTTTTGTTTCTCCACATCAAACACATATTTAACGCATTGTTTTTGGTACTAGGGGCTTGTCGACAACACAGACGCCTCCTAGAAGACAGATGGGGAGCCCCGGGGGGGTCCCTGCAGCAAACTAGCAGCAGTTCATCAAGTGTGTGCAAATACGTTTTCTTAAGATGAAGCCATGAAGCATTTTACGATGACATGTGTATATGTAAGTCCAATAACACAACTGCATTATGCACTCATCTGAAAAGGCACCAGCTAACGTTAGCGAGAAATAGTCCAAAACAGCAGCATATTAACAACTTCACCAAACATCTTGCCGTAACAGAGAAAAGGACGCTTCACATCAGTAATGTGCTGGTGAATTTCAAGTTATTAGACCTTTAGTTTCTATACATACAGATATAAAAATATATAAAAATCTGAAGTCATTCAACCCCTAGTGTACACTGTACACTGTATAAATATGGGCCACACGTCGCCACTTCCTTGCATTGGCCAAACTTACGCTGTTTTTCTGGTAGTCGCCATAATGTCACATCCTGTTTCAAATAGCATGAAACTTAGACTGTCTGCTCCACCAGTATCATTAACATTTAGACGCAGAGGGTTCATGTATCTGTCTACCACCTTCTTCTGGGACCCCACTCTCCACTCTTGTTTTTTTTCAATGAGCTATATACTTCCATATAGTTGCTCTTTATTGAAATGCTAATGGTTAGCATGTTATCCAGGCTATGTTTGAATTTATCTCAAAGCTAACAGTTTTGCTCTGATGAAAGTTGACAATGCGTAGCTAAACCTGAAGAGCTGAAGCTCAAGTGTCCCCTTAACCCCTTCAAACCAAATATGTTGCAAACAGAAAGTACATTTTGGACTACGGTAATCACGTTACAGTTTGCGCTACTGGAAAATTTTAAACGGTTTCTGAAAAAAACTAAGACTGTGTCACTGCGGTAATTTCACTTTTTCCTCTCCCACAAGGTTATTACATTCTCATAACTGAACTATCCACACTGTCGACACATAGTTAGTAGTCAAGGTACAATATGCTGGAAACATACGTAATGAAACTACTGCTTTTCTGTTTCGCCAGTGGGAGAAAGAATATTCCGGTGAAAACACCAGCATCACAGTTTCAGTACTGTGAAAATGGAGAATGAATAGGCTACAGGTGACATGTGGCACTGACTACCGGCAGGTTTCGCTCTTAAGCAACAATGTGCATCTCCATTTGTTTTGGGGTTTTTTTCAGCATTTTTCAGCATCATCAGGTTTTGACTGATTCTTTTTGACTGATTTAGTATTCTGACCTCTTCCTGCCGGAAATCCAAGCTCCAATACTTTGACATGAAAGCACTTGATGAGATTAGTGAAAATGAGAAATGAGAGGACATATGAATGATATATAATCATTGATTATAACTGGAGACGAAAAAAAAAGTAATGAAAAACCCTGAAGTTGACATGTCTGATGCAAGACGCACATGACAGAATAGAGGAAAAAAAGGCAGCTAAGCACAAACAACATAATCACTAGAATGCAATCCAGGAACCGCACAGCAAATCACACCAACGCACACAATATATGTCACCACATCAACATATAGAAAACGCATTATATGGAGATTAATGATGCAGTGTGGTGTGTGCATGTGGTGGATGCCGCTGTTCTGAATTAGCATGAGCAGCAGGCAGCACGCACACATTTCGCCTTCTCAATCACTCGAGCAAGCGTACGTACATGCGCACACACGCACGCACACACACACACACCCTGCCAGCAGGAACAATAACAACAGTGTCAGGATGATTGACCACCCTATAAGCCTCTCTGATATGAACTGCTGTGTCCCACAATGCACTGCAGCTAGATGCTCCCTGGATTCTTGGGAAAAGGCCACAACATTAACTGGAAGCAGCCGTCGGCCACAGCTGTCTGTGTCACTTGTCATATGGACGCCATTAAGTGTTGAATAAAAAATGTAAAAAAAAATCTCCCTGAGGTCTAAAGATTCAGGATTTGCAAATGATATTTTTTCTTGTTTTGTTTTGTTCTGATTTTAATATTCAATAATTTAGTCATTCTTGTATATTGTGTATTTATCTGTCGCCATCCAGCTGAGACATTTGCATTTGCAGCGTTTATTGCACATGCAAGGTTTATATCCACTCCTACATGTGTTGCAGTGCTTCGATTACGTGGCCAAATGGTTACCATGGCTACATTAGGCCAGAGATTGTTGTATATTCTGTTGTGACAGGCAGATCTGAGGAGAGGCCGGCAGCATAAGTGAACAGTGCCCTTCACCTGTATTATTGTTTAAGTAGCTGTGGATGAGGCACCGCTGACCGTGAAGTGTCTACCTATAAAAAATAAATAAATAATAAAAAATAATAATAAATGACCAGTTTGCTTGAGCTTGCTACGGGGAATCATTAAAGGCTTGAGTGGTGGAAATAAAGTTTATCAAGAGTAGTGGTTGGAGCTGGAGGGGCTACTTACAGCTTATGTCTCTGTTTCCTTAAATTAAACATGTCTGCCATGCTTCCAGCACATGAACCAGCAGTCTTGTAGTTGTTCCAAAGTGCAGGACAAAATCTTTTGCCAAGACAGCTTTTACAAAAATTGCCCAAGGACCTGGGAAGTGCTGAAGCCGCTGTTCTAGTTAAAAACCGTCCTCCTCCACCGTCAGTTTGGTTTTCATTAGAAGGACTAGAATAAGGACCATTTAGTTTTGTTCTATTCACATTCTCACTGGCTACTGGAGTTTTCCTTGTAGGCTTTGCTATTTGTATTTTCACAATTTGTGTATTCGATTTATCACGACCTTTGAAGTCTTTCGTATTTGTCTGTGCACTAGTCTCTAAGTGCTTAAGAAAGGCGACTGAGCTAGGAGAGTTCATACCGAAATAGAAACACAAAGAAATTAAATTTGTGACCCAGGTCCAGCAGGTCATGTAATAAAGGAACAACATGAAAAGACAAATAAATGATAAATAACTAGAACGCATAGTTAAAGTGCATCACGAAAAGTTTGTGATACTAGCCTCTGGGAAGAAGCTGCACTTTAACCTACTTCTACGTAGCTGTGAGCTTTAGGGTGTGGTTCCACCCTGATTCGGGATGCCCTGCTTCTGCCCCTGCTGAGATAAACGTCCTCCGATGAGGGAAGGCTGCTACTGGTTATTCTTCTGGGACTATTTGCCACTCGTTGCAGCACCGTCCTGTCAGGACAGCGGGACTGAGGTCAGCCCGCTCCAGCCTCCTTAAAAAGCACAGACGTCAGTAGTGGGCCTTTTTTTTTTTTTTTTTTTTAATGATGCAGGCTGTGTTGGTGGCCCGTGTGAGGTTCTTGAACCCAATTGGAGTAAACTACAAAAAATAAAGTGTCTGATTAAAAAAAGTAGTCTGATCAGAATCTAATGGTCATCACACGCCCAGTAAGTAAACATCTGCAACCCTCAACGTAGGGGACTGTTAAAAGCAACGTGAACTTTCTCCAAACCCGAGGTATGTAGTGTAAGGTATTCTCTTTGTCGCTGAACATCACGTCGCTATAATTACTCCTGGCAACCTACAGCACAGCAATGTCAGGCTGACAGTTTCTTGTAGTGCATAAAACTACGCCGTTAATAATCCTGTTACTGAACCGACTGCATGTTTTTCTGAATCGCTAGAGGAAATATTTTTTGGGGCCATCCATCAAATATTGGTATTGATTGTTCCTATATCAAGTAAGGATTGGTTTCTGTGGGGGAAACTATTCATAGTATTCCCAAAGTACCTCCTTATTAGCAGATTCATAGCAAGCAGGTTACCAAAAAAAACTGTACCTCTGCAGAGCACTGCACAACTAATCACACAGAGAACAGGAAGCGGCTCTAAGGCTGGATATGTTTCTAACAACCTCCACCTTCATTACCAATCTAGTGTTTGCCTCATGTTGTTTGTGATGTAGCTATTGTTCTTTTGTGCGAAATCTTCAGAGCCCTCTTTGAAAAAAAAAACAACTGTTTTCGTTGTTGCCACCTGCTAACAACGCCAGCCTCCCACTGCAGAAATAAAGCATTTGCTTTGTGGTCACACTTAATGCCAACCACCTTGTTTACTTCAACAAGACAACAACAAAAACAAGAACAACGGGGCTTATTCGAGCGAGGAACAACAGCAACGCTCCGGAAAGGAGGGAGCCGGAGGAGACCGTATGCATGTCGCCGTACGGGGCACTGAGGCGAGGTGGCGGCAAGTCACACGAGTACCGCACACGAGGAACACAAACAAGAAATTAAACGCCTGTTCCTCTACAGCGACGGGTTCAGGTCACATCACAATCACACCCACTCACACAGAGCTCACTGGGATTAGGCCACATCACTTTCTGCTGTCAAAACACAGACGGAAGTGAGCTACAGTCCAAACGTCAAAGGGTCAGCTCACTTAAAAGATGCATTTTAATCCCCCAATTACTGTTATCTTTATACTCAGATGGTTATATTTTGCTGTGTTTCAGTGGAAGTTTTGCATTTCTGACCATTTTCATAAAATATAAATAAATAAATTAATAAAACAAGCCAATGGCATTCATTAAGTTGGTGGCATAAGGCTTATGGACCAACAGCTGACTGTTTAGGTTTTCATTTGTGGGCAAAATAAGTTGGTTTCAGACCTACAATATTGGTTCCCAGACGTGTTTAAATGCCAGCGGCTTTAAAATCCAACAATCAAACAGGAGGAGAGAGGTGTTGCTTTGCTCGTCCCAAGTGACTTTTAATGTCACTAAGCTTAATTATAGCAGAAACTCCAAGGCTCCACACAGACAAGCAGAGTTTATACAGAACTCACTGAAGACTCGGTGGTAGCTGGGTTTAACGGACTCCTGGGTTTGCTTTTGAGGTTGAAAAGCTCTGGTTTGCTACGGGCTGGTTAAGTTCTTTGGTTCTAGGCAAGATTCTCCTCATGAGATCAGGAGGATCAGGAGGCTCCAACAGGAAGAGCTGAAATCATCTGGCTGAACAACAAACTAGGTAGATGGTACAAAACATAAATGCATAAATGGAATTTCTGTGATCAAACTCATGAAGTAGTAGACTGTGTAGCAGACTGTGCCTTTATGTAGGAACAGGGAGAAGATACTGAGAAACTGATGCTAAAAACATGGATTATTAAATCTAGAAATGAAGGTGTCACCACGTCCAACAAACCGAAGAAGATTTTGAAGCCCTTGTTGCATCATTCTTTCTCCGCAGTTGGTCCATGTGTCGTCTAAACACACAGCTTCAGTTGTTTTACCTCATTTATTAGTGAAGACGAATTATCAACGATTTTGTCGCTTTTGTTGGACTCAGTTGTTTGAATTCAAAGCAGCGTATCCAGCAGCTGCTCTCCTACATGACGGAGCAGGCTCGAACCTTTCACACTTTAAATGCACACTTTCGTCCTTGAGTGCACCTTGTGTGGTCGATTTACATTTCCTTTGAATACGTAGTGAGCAGCCCCTTTCCGACCAACCTTCATCAAGCACGCTTTAATTTCATTCCCTTATTCTGCTTTCTTCCTTTTAAAAAAGTACATCAGTTCTGGAAAGGATGTGGAGTTGAACGTTGCAGCAGTCAGGAGAGTTTCTTCCTCCACTTCTAGGTGGGCTTAATAATTCATCTTCTCATTTCAGCCTGGTGTAAATGTATTCCACTGAGAGCTGCAGCTTTGTACTAATGCCTCAAAGATAACTAGGAAACAGTGCTCCTTTTTTTGCTGCCAATACCCACATTACTGCAGTATTAAACTTTCAACACAAAGCTTATTACTTATTTAACTAGTATTTATCCAAGGAAAGTTTGTCGAGCATCGGCCTCTGTGCCCGGCACCATCCTGCTTAGCATGCATGCCCCGAGCTGGCAGCTCCCACCGCACCCTCGGTTTGTTTGGCAGGTAGGCAGCTCTGCTACAGCTGTTCGGGGGATGTGTGCCTTGCTCAAGGGCACATCTGCAGAGATATGTAAGAGTGATAAGAGAGAATAAAACTTTTATACTCAGTCGGCCGTCTCAGGTGAACAAAGAGGTCCATTTCATGTAATTTAATGTAGAAATAACAAGGAAAAAAGAGGCTTTTTTTTACGATTCTTAGATGGTAAAAATACGACAGAATAATGTCTAATAATATCTTTATTTTACCTAAACCACGATCTGAATAAAATACAGTCACAATATCCATACTTTCTTTACAACTATCAATAATTATAGTTGTACGAGCTTTAGTAATGTGCACACTAAGCAAGAAATGATTCACTTCCAAGTGAGGAACTCTAATTATCAACCAGCCAGTGACGCATCAGTCCAGATGACTGACACACACAATTGGACACACAATTGGATGTAGTGGTCACTGAAAGAAAGTCCATTTTCATAGGTTACACAAAGCTTTACTGTTGCTGGCCTGTTGCCATTTAATTGTATTTTAAGCTAAATACATTGTGTTTATGTCAATGTTGTATGGACTGTAGCTGAGTGGAAAATTGACTGGAAAGAATGTCATGTCAACAGTTTATGTCGTTCAATGTTGAAAGAAGTAAGTTAAATTTAAATTTTAGGAACCAAGCATTTGACTCTAATGTCTCCCAGATTTTAGTAGCGCCAGCATCAACACTGACATCCAGTTTCCAGTCATTGCCACAGTTGTGTCTGATTAGTCACATTTCTGGTCGATGCACCGTGTTGGGCTTTAAGTCATGCTGGTAATTGGACATAACTGCAGACTCAGCTGACAGTGACAGTTTACTAGTCGATTCAAGATAACAATAATCGGAAAAAAAAGAACCACTCCTCGTGCCTCTGTAGCCTACATTTAGAAGCTCACATTCTGAATGGACACAGTTTCACAGGCTTCTGTAGAGACGACACGCTGGACCAGTTTGCTGCTGCAGGCCCGTGTTACTACTGACCTGCTAGAAATGAGCTTTGGTCGGCTCATGTCAACATCAAAAGGATCAGTCCTCTGTCATCTCTGTCATCTGAGAGGTGAATCCCGGTACTGGGAAAAGTCACGACAGACACAACACAGTTTACTTAGCAGCAAGCAGATCAGCGTTCATGAAAGGACTCAGCATGCTGCTAGTCAGTAGTATAAATGGAGGCTTCTGAAAGCGTAATGTGTGACATAAATTTTAATAAAGCATGCTCCAGTCTCGCGGCTCCCTAACCTCGACCCAACTTAAGTGGCTGGGAGCGAAGGCTGTGCTGAGACACAAAAAGGCCACTTTAAAAATGAAGTAACCAAGCTGTTGACGTTTGGGCTGCGCATGTTTCCAGTGATAAACTGTGAAGCACAGCTGGCTGAGTCCTTCGTCATCTAGTCCGGCTGTGGTCACCCTGCTGCCTCCTCTTTATGAGAACAAAAGGCTGTAAGTTATTCAGGTATTTTGTCGGTATTGCCCGCCAGGGTCTAATTTACCCCGGCATGGTGGGAAAACATTTTTGCACCACAAATTTGTGTCGTTAATCCCATTTCTCCCAAAGCACATGATCATATGATTATTTTAGACTATGGAGATTTAAAATTATTTAAAAGAGAGTTGGTCAATATATATATATATATACATTTAAGTCCCTATAATGCCATGTCTCAACATCTTATGTTTAGTATTCCTACATGAAGTGATGAACTGCACAGGCTGCTGCTATTAGTCTACATCCAACATCCGCATTATTACAGTAATTTAAGACAGACTGATAGAAAACGCATGCTGTCATTTTATACATTTATTTTTACATTACATGTACTGTTTAAATTGTTTTTAATCGTTGGGACTGAATCATAATTAGGGGCTTTTATTAAGAGTGTAGAATCACCCACACGTTTTCTCTGTCACAATTTGCTTCTTCCCATATCTTTGCTGTTACTCCCCCCCGTCCGTCTGTGTGTTTCTCCCCGTCGCCTTTAGCTGCAGCTCTTTCACCTGACTGATTATTTTTATAGCTCCCGTTTCTTCTTTTCCTTCATTGCTGCCCCCCCTCCCAACCCCCACCCCCTCGCTCTTCAATTCTTATATTCATTCTTCACCCTTCATCCCGCTTCTCTTTTTTAGCCAGCTTATGTCTTCGCCCTGAAGGATGACACTTTTTAATGATTCCCCCTCTTTCTCCGGATCAGGGCGCTCCATTACGACCCGCGCGACCGTTTCAGGTTATTTTCAGTTAAAGAATCGGTGGGATGGAACTTTCCGCGGCAATTTTCAATTGAATTAAAATTTTCTAGACCAATTTCTCCAATAAAGTCATTGCCGTCTAGAGAATTATGCCTGCCTATTAAGTTCGCTTAATGTTCTTAATGTTGTCTTCGCTCTCTTCTGGGCTGAAATGACTATTTTTTACCCTACATATTACCCTGGAGGTGAAAGCAAGGGATGAGGGGAGGGGGAGGGGGGGCTGGCATGTGAGACCTTTTGACCCCTGAGTGATGGATTCTGGGTATTGCTTTGAGGTGAAAAGTCGAGGGAGGGGAAATGAAAGGGAGAAGGGAGAAATGCAAGTGTCGTGATGTGTGTGTCTGTGCATGTGTGTGTGTGTGTGTGGGGGGGGGTCTTGGAGCTGGACAAGATATTAATAAGGTGTGTGTTTGTGTGTAAAAGAAAGAAGGTCAAGGTCTACGATTTCCTACATTAAATTGTACAAGGCACAGATGTAGTGAAGCTGAATTAAAGTGCACGTGACAAACAAATAGGAACGCAGCGTAGTTAGCAGACACAGCACAATCCACCACAACTGACAGCCAACAGCATCTACAGAAGTCGCTTCTATGACGGGTCAGCACCGACAGCAGCACGGTGATGTTCTCCGACAAAGAAGTGAAAAGAGTCTTGGTGAAATTTGCACTGCATCTAAACCAACCGACTGACATGGCAGAAATAGCCACGCATGTTACCTGAGGCCCTGACTGGGGTTTGTGAGTCCTACCTGTACTCTCAATCGCAGCTGTTAATGTAGAAATGTGCTGATGGGAATTCACTGACCCAGTGTTGAGTGCAAGGAAACCACATGTCCACTTGTTTCACTCATTTGGGGTGGAAAATATACAGGAGGAAATATACAAGAAGGTTACCTAGATGTGTGTCCACTAGTAGCCAAAAGATGGGTTCTCAATGTTTCCTGTTCTCAAAGTGTTCATTTTACTTGTCTCCCAGTAATTGCAGGAGTGTCATAAATGAATGAATGTATAAATGGTAACAGGACAAAGGCTACAGAAACATCAACACGCGTGTTCCCACTTGAACACCGTGCATTTTGTAAATGCACGGCTTAGACGCCTAATGTGTAACAATAAAGAGAGAAAAAAAGTGTTGGGAAGTGTTTTTGCTAATTATTTACAATTTACAACATGTTATATGAGTGTAATAACATTCTGCAAGAGGCGCAAGTGAAATAACTGTAATCACACATATAGACAGTGCAAAGCACAATGTCTCAGATTTCAGAAACCACTGGTATTTCTCCAAACCATGACGCACGTACGTTAATCCAAACCACGCTGGTGCAAATGTGCCACGAGAGACACATTTGATTTGAAAAGGTTAAAGTGCTAAACAAAATATGGATCTATTTTTTTTTTTTTAACCGCTTTTGGCCTGGAAACCACCAGGGCGTCTGCCATAGTGTCATCTAACGAGTTTTATTTGAAGGCAGCAAGAGATTTGAAACATCATTCACTACTGGATGGGGCAAAAATATAATAAACTAAATCAAGCCTTATGAGTCCTCCAGATCGATTGTGAAGATGCTGGAGTCCTTTACAGTTAACTGAATGACAGTAAATATATATATACATAAAAAGAAAAACTAAGTAAACAAATGGTTGAATTAGGCTGTTCAAATGTTTATATTATTCAAGCAAAGACAATAAAAACAGATTGAGCCCAGAGGGAAACTCAACAGTAAGATTTGACTAAATATTTTTTTTCTTTCTTTTCACCACCACTGGTAACTAATAACAGCAAAATAAAACAAGGAAATTTGAATATGCATTCAGTGAATGGAAAGCAGCGCAACTGCTTTTACATCCTGGGGTGATGAACGTTAGATGAAAATACACGCGATTACATGAGTAAAATACGAAAACGGATTCACTTGGAAACATAAATACTACGAAAGGAGGAACACAGAGAGGATGATTAACGCGAGCGTTGCAAGCAGATCCGCAAACATTTAGCTTTATTTTATCCAGCTGGTGCCTCCCCGTCAGGCCTCATCACTTCTCTGCGTTATTGCGCCGCCTGCGTTTTTTTTTTAATTTACGTTTTATGTCCGTGTTCTGTGCTGCCACTAGGAGCCCTGTTTGTAAACCAAATGCCCCTGACTGCGTTAGCAAGTTTAAATTGAATCCTCTCTCCAAGACGAGGATGAGGCAGGACAGCGGGGAGGGGGGGGGGGGGGATGGGAGAGCAATCACGGTTTTCCAGGAGGTTGCTGGTCTCTGTGTAGCTCCGTCTCTTTCACTTTATCCAGCGCACGGACTAACAGTCTTGCCTTTGTTATTGCAATGATCTACAATGTACAGTAGCACACACAAACACACACAGTAAAAAGCAGGAGATAAAAGCTACCTGTGTAATTATCTTCCCATTACTGTATGCAGTAACCAGTAGAGTGTGTATGTGTGTGTGTGTGCCTGTGTGTATAAATCACTTGGCATTCAGTCATGTCTGAGTGTTTCCTGGCAGCACACACACATAAATACTCCGAGCCAGTTTTTTTTTTTTTTTTTTACTACGACCACTTTAGACGGACAGGACATCTGGCAGGACAAAAGCACGCAGGTCTATTTTAATTCATGAATCTGTAATTTCTGAATCATTTTAAATGAATAATCTTCTCCCTTGAGTGCCATCCACCTCCTAAAAGGGCTTTTGTATTTACAGTAGCCCTTCTACACATCTGAGCCAAGTCCTTTGCAGCCTGGTGATGAAATTCCCTTGGACGGAAGAAACTTCCTCCTCGTGGAAATGCTTTTTAGGTTTTGATGTCAGCTGCATTCGACAGGAGCCGCAAAGTCTGTTAAGACACACCGGCCGTTCATTTCACAGCTGTGCCCGATTCTCCCTTTTCAAACAATGAATGAATGTTAAGGTTGCTTCGTCTGATTTGAGAAATGAACTTTGAGGAACGGTAGTTCAGTGCTTCAGTTAAGTTTTGTCATGGAGAATATCCACTGCCACACAACTGCATGCAAATAGCAACCATCTGTTTACAAGACAAAGCACTTAATGCCACTATCAAACCAAAAGGTCCCTCTTCAGCAGAAATCATAGGTTCATATGCTCCCACTCAAGGGCAACCAGTCCCAACAAAAACAACACCAAATCAAATCAGCTTTAGGGGTCATGTGTGCACAGTGGGGGAAATGATTATTTGATCCTCTGCTGATTTTGTAAGTTTTTATTAACAGAGAGGCTGAATATCAACAAAAAATCCAGAAAAATATGAAGGTTATAAATAAATCTACATTTGATGGAGTCAAATAAGTATTTGATCCTCAAGCAAAACATGATGCCACTTAATACTTGGTGGAGGAACCAAGGATGGTTAGCACAGAAGTCAGGCATTTCTTGAATTTGGTCACAATGTTTGCACACACCTCTGGAGACCTTCTTCACCAGTCTGTTCAGTCCCTTTTTGTCTGCCGCTGGGATGCTGCTGCTCCAGCAGACCACTCCAGTGGGTGGCTGATGAGACCAAAAAGTCATAAAAGGGCTTCAGTTGTGCTCCCTGCCCTCCGAAGGGATTTAAGCGTCCTTAGCGGGTAGAGTCTGCTCCGGTCTTTCTAGCATGGTCTGCCCAGTCCAGTTCTTTTTGGTTGAAGACCCACGTAAAGATGGCTGTGGGTCCTGCTGTTGCCAGGTTGGCAGTGGATGAACACAAGCTCACCTTTCAGCTTCAAAAGAGCCTGAGGTCCAGGTATATCCATTTTACTCATGTGTGTGACCATCCAGCATCGTAAACATCAGTGTCATAAATTAACAACGTCAACAATCAAAGCAAAAAAGTGATAAACACTAACGCTGGGAAATAGGACAGAGGTGTGCTGCTTAACGATTAATGATCACACAGAAAGCAGTGAGTGAGGTGAATAAGCTGGTCATTGCTATACAGAGTGGATAAGGTGGGTGTCAAAAGTCAGAAATAAGTGGCCATTATGTTGCCACGTCGGATGCTTCAAATGTCTTAAGCAGCCACAGTGGATCGCAAACTGGGTCGAGGATACTATATTAGATGGTTGGAGACATAAAAACCACGTCCCACCCCAGAGTTGTTGTTATAGACTGACCAGCGGCAAAACCAGAGAGAGACAAAGGAGAAAGATAAGACACAGGAAGCAGCGATGTGCTATAATGCACAGATTTGTGACTGTTATAAAGATCTATAAATCAGATGACAAGTCTATAACAGCTGTAAAAGACGCCGCGACCACCACAGCAACGGCACATAAAAAGGTAAAAGCAAGAAAACAGAACGAGGTAAATCAGTCCCTGGCCTTTACAAGCACCATTATCCAAGAACAAACACCCAAGAGTGGAGTAAGAGTCACCAGGGCCAAATCCATCTACTTTATTGGTATTTCCTCTCTCCAAAGCACTAAGTTGCACATCATGTCTTTGATCAGTCATTATGTAGGACTTTTTGTTTTCTTGCACACTAATTCAGTGTGCTAAATGGGGAAACACAGGTTTGCTGCACTGTTCCTCACATCAGTTTCAAGGCGGGGGAGTGGGAGGGGCTTGCAGTGTTCCTGTAATAAACGTTAGGGAACGACTGGTTTAACCAGATGCAATCTACAAAGAATTTAGACTTTTTTATTCATAAAAGTCTGTCTTGTTTAAATCTGCATGTGTTTTTTATAAAACCTGAGGCGTAGTTTATACCGTGGCGACAATTTGACGCTGTACGCACAGCCCAGATCATCCACAGACCCTGACACCGTAGCCTGTCGTGCACCTCCCCAGAAATGTAACTACGTGTTGCGGTCACACAGACCGCAATAGCTGTGATTGGTAGTAGCGTGTTTTCACTTTAGCATTTCAAGTATCTAAATTTCAGTGAAAGTTTCAGTTACTGTTGTTGAGAGTGAAGTCGAAACAAAAATTAACCTGATTGACAAAAAAAAGACACAGCGCTGGCTAGCGTTTGGGTGGAGGCAGACTGATGAGCCCACAAGTATAAATGGCTCACACTGTAGTAGGCTACGTACTAGAGTCCGAGATAGATATACTGCCAGTACTTCTGTTTTTTTGTTTTGTTTTGTTTTTTTTGATGGAATCGGTATCAGCTGATATGCGGGTGTGTTTGTTTCCCTGGTAAATTTTCAAAAAAATCGGTATTGGTATCGGCCCTAGGAAATCCATATCGGTCGATCTCTACTACGTACATAGGTTACGGCGCAGGCGTCCAGCGGTACTTTAAATTAGGCTGGGTATTCAGTTATACACCATGGTCGAGTCACAGGTAAAGTATTTTAACTTTCTATCGTGAACAAATCAAATTTATGAGCAAACTAAAGTTACTTTATATTGACTTAGTGATCAGCTCATGCAAATTATGTAGAGTAACCAATAGGAACACAGCAACACTCCATAAAATGTGATTGGTGAAAAACTTACATCACAGGATGATTTTCATAAAGCCTTTAAACACACCCAGGAAGAGGCACAAAAGTCAAGTGTTCTCTCATAAAATTTGAATTACAATAGGCTAACTGGCTATTATCAAATTTAGACAAAATTACGCCCAAAAAAACATACCCTGCCTTTAAGTCCAACCACAAGAAAAAAAAAAAAGTTTGCATGTGAGGCAGCTGGACAGCTGATTAATAAAGATTTAAGCGTTGCAACACCAACAGGACACAAACCTGAGAATACAAGGACAAAAAGACAGCAAATCAAGCATAGTTCAAATGCAAAAAAAAAAAAAAGTGTGAAACAAGCGGATTAAAAATAGTCTAAATCTAATTAACGTCCCGGTAATATTCAATCCCAACAGTGTCTTTTCAAATGTCTCCTCGGGTGACATAAACCCCTCTGTAGTATGACGAGATGCGACAGCAGGAAAATCTACCTGCTCCCAGTCGAGCTCCCCTCTGCTGACATCTGAGCAGCACCCAGGCAGAGACTGTCAGGCTGTCAGCAGCAGTGTGAGGGCAACGGCCCGCAAAGTCAACGGAACGACGCCGAGACACAAACTGCTCGTTAACGAACTCTGTTAACAGACTCCGCTCATTAGAGGGAAAGTGGCAACCGGAAAACACGTGCTGAAGTTCAGCTGATTAGTCAGAAATTATACGATACACGCAGGAAATGTGACATGTATCAAAAGAGCATCTGCAAAAAAGTTCACGGGCTGAAAACTTTGTGCCTCTGCCTCTGTTCTTGAGCATATGTGATCGGTCCATTAAGAAAACGTGTCACTATGTCCGTGTGAGTAGCCACTGAGTTAAAAGCCGGTAAAGCTTGATTCTTCTAATGAATCTAAGGGTATGTGCAAGTATAGATAGATGATGAACAATGGCAAACAAAACAACAATACACAAATGTGAAATTGAGATGTGGTTTCTCAACTGACCAGAACAGCTTCAAAGCTTCTTACCAATGATTATCCAGGTCTGCCGGAGGCGTAAACACCGCTCTAGTCTAACACTACCACAACTTGGAGGGAGGATGATCAAATTGATCATGATTTCAAAGATCCAATACTGATTCAAAAACACCTCTGAAACATTTCTGAAATCTTGCTGTCATGTCCTTTTGATGTGACGGTGGCGAAGGATCCGGCTCTAAGAGTCGACTCTTTGAAGTGAACAACCACACCGGTTCCTGTTGTTGAGAGAAAATTAGGTTTTTCTTTCCCATCTTTGTTTTTCTGTTAAAGCCGAACGTGATTGGTGAAGGTGTATGGTGGCGTCAGTGTGTCCCACTGACTGTATATACTATGGACTAACCCATCGTGACGTCACCCATTGGATTCTGAACCTTGGAAATGAAGCCATAAGTGGGAGCCCACGGTTGCCATGTTGTATGAGCTTTACTCCCACCACACTCGGTGTCCATATATGTCCATATATGGATGTGTCGGACGTTGAGACACGCCCACTCAGGCTACCGCTGATGGAAGTAAGCGGGAAATCCTTAAATAAAGAGAATTTTAAATCTTAAAAAAAAAAAACAAACAAAAAAAAAACAGACCAAAACCATTTTTTGTACCAGGCTGTAAACATGTTTAATGATGCTGTAAATATGTGCTTTTTAACATGTGGGATTTGCTTCCTCTTGGAGTTTGTGGTTTTCTACACTTCCATATAGGCTTCATCGTTCAGACCTGGAGGCTGCCGCTTGGTGTGTCCACAGCTCAGAGCATAGACTGTGTAAAGTTAAAAGTTCACACCGAGCAGGCTCCACAAATTACTTGCATGTGAACTGTCCATCTTTGTTTCTGTATTTTATAATATATTATTATGTCATGATATATTTTTTGTGGGTGGCACAGTGGTGTGGTGGCCACGTGACATTAGTACTAGTCTTAAGCAAAATAGTATCAAAACACATGAATTGAAATTGAATCGAGAGGCAAACACTAAATAATTTGTGTGAAACTTAAAAGTCTAGTGCGTCGTTTAGTGTGAAAGTCAATTCATGTATGTCCTTTTAGTCCCTTTTGAATCATTATTTTTGTTTCCAAGCTTGTAGTGAGCATTTTTACATACAGCTAGCTGGTGAAAGTACATCATCTAGCAGCTCCAATGTTCATTGTACTGTATTACATTTGTAAGTCGATGTCAATGTTCTGTTTCTGGGTTGTTTTGCTGTGGCACAAAGCTCAATAACTGCAGCTTTCAGGTTCACATTTTATGAGAAATTGACTCCAGTCTTCAGAAATCTTGTCACCATCAACAAACCAGGCTGAAGTATTAAATTAATAGTTACAATAATGTGCCCTTTGTTCTTTAACTAAGGATAAAGTTGTAATTGAGATTGAGAGTGAAGTACTGAGGCCTTTCAGTCTCATTTTAGTCTTTAAGTGTCTAATTTCTTTTATATTTAAGCCATACCATATTTATAATGTATTCATAATATATTCATTAATCTATTTAATTACAGTGTTTTTCCTGATTCTCCAACCCAACTTCAGTCTGTCTCTACATCTTAAACCTACGCCCTTGTGTCTCAAACACACACGCACACACGCGATCTTTGGATATAGTGAAGCTGACAGTAATCAGATGCATCAGGAAAGGTCAAGGCTTTCCCATTTCAATGAGGACTCTTTCTCTGCCTAAACACATTACTCAGTGGATTAAATCCAATAACCTCGCTCCCAAACGCATATGATTGAGTAATCCATATTAATACCATACACGACATCATTATGACCTCCGCATTTATGTATATTCATTATTCACAGCTCGACATCAGCCTGTGTTTCTGCATCTCCAATGAGATCAGAGCAACTGCCTGCCACTAATGTAGTGTCTTTAATATTACCGCATGGAGACACCAGTCTGTTTGTCATCAACCCACAAAACACTGGAGCTTTTGAGGCAAGTCCAAGTCATCTGGCACGAATCCAACTCAGGTCACGGTTCAGCCATTTATCAGCAAGTCCTTCAAGCCATGTCAAAGAGTCTTTAAAACCAAATTATATTTCAAGTCCGTGTATGACTTTCGTGTCTCTTGGCCAAAGCTGTGTTAAAAGTATTTTTTTTTACCAATAATGACCAGTAATGAAAAGGAATTATAACAATTAAACAATCAGTGTGGGCGCCTTTAATTTTTTTCTTCTGGCATTTTAAATTTTAAATTTTGCAATTTCAGTCATCGTGTCGTTGAGATTGTTTTGAGGTGGGTTTTGTCAAACAATTAAAATATAAGTGGGGAATATTCTAGCACAGGAGATAATAATAGCTTAGCCCCCGGCTGCCCACTGATATTTGGAAAACTAAATTACACAAGTTTGGAAAAAGAAAAAGTTTGGGTGATGCATTTTAACTGTCCTTTTTAATGTCTGTCCCCATGGAGGGCTAGCTAATCTTAGACGTAATAGCGGTTTCTTTCATTGGTAGCTGCAAAAGTACTGAAGCAATCATCCAGAATTTAAACATTAAAGACCAGGGGAAGTTGCATTGCTGCCCGCCTCCATCTGGACTGGAGTGTGAAGCAGGACGGTTTACAAATTTACATTGAATTCTATGCTTTGCAAACTATTTCTGCTTTGCAAAAACCTAAAGCATATATAAACCACACCCCCACTTAAATTTGCAAATCATTTTTAAAGGTGCCCTGCACCTGAGGTTAACCTTTCTGCGCAATCAGAAAATTAAAACAAAAGGATGAGTAGGACGGGGGAAAAAAGAACTTCACAGAAAGCAAATCGGAGACGCTACTCACTGAAGTGGAGGATGTCAGTATTTAAATCGGCCCCACCTACACAGATTTACACATTAATGGTTGATTTTTATGATTTCATTCCCGGTCTGAACGGGTGAATCATTTCCACGCATCCTTCATTATTCTTAACTGACAAGAAAGCATGGACATGCTGATTCACACTGGGTTCATTTCTTCTCAGGACCTCTGTGTTACGAGAATTATTTACGGTGTAACTATGACTTTACAAATAACGGACATGGCCGATCCTCACGGGATTAAGGTCACAGACGACCTCTGACCTTGTTACAGGTTACTGCAGGTGCCAAATGTGTGAGAGGCTGTCAATGATGTGGGGTCAGAAAAGTGCGCACATGTTAAATTGAAAAAGAAGTGGTCCGATATCAAGGTAGGTATGAAGCTGAGGAAAGAATAGAATAGAATAGAATAGAATAGAATAGAATAGAATAGAATAGAATAGAATAGAAAGCCCTTTATTGTCATTATACAGTGTACAACAAGATTGGAGAGGTTCTGCTTTTCAGCTCGAAGTGTCACTAAAGGATCAAGTCTGCAGGAGACCACGCACATTTCCACGGTCACTTCACTCTTGATACATCTGAATTTTGCACGTGGAAAAAAGCCACAGCCTTTGTACATGAGGCCCCAGATGAGTGGAGGTTGGAGCGGGAATCTGGAAAACACCTTACAAAACGAGATAATCTGGGCCCCAACTCTGACCACGGCCTATGCTGGACTCCTCCCCAGACTGAATCTGCGTTAGCCTGGCGTAGACGGACGGAATTCTTATGGATGATTAATGGGTGCGTTTCAATCGATGAGGAGATAAAATACCTCTGAGACCAGTTGGACAGTCCTTCAACCAATCAAAGCCACAAAGTACATGAAATTAAGCAGCAAATACCTTAATCGCCGTTAACCATCTCTTTCTCTAAAATGATTTTTCGGTCAATTTCATTTACAGCAGATGCCAGAGCAACTGTCCGTTCCTTCGTCTGCAGCCACTTAGACACAAACGAATCCAACTCCACGGTGCACAGATGGCGCATACGACCGTCGCTGTTACTCTTCTGTCTATAACTGCGTGAAGCCAGCCCCAAACAACTCAATTTGCTCGACAGATATCTGCTGGAGCACAATCAGCTCCATACATTTGGCTTGAAAAAATTTGTTGGCCTGGCTTTAAGAAACCTAGTCGTCAAAAGGCTCATAAATGCTGTGTTTCATACCTAGCAATGAATTTGTATTCATGGCTTTTCTGTGGGTGACACACCCCATCGCGGTAAAATGATGTTAGCCCCAGATTGGACATGACCTCGTCTGATCTCGTTATTGAGAGCTGCAGAGCAGGAGGCCAGAGGTGGACAGTAGGACAGGAGCACCACTTTTGGTCAGAGCTGTTCTAGGTTCACAAAGTATCATTTTACTTCAGATGCCAATAATTAGCTTTTACAGTCAAAGTTAAATAGCTTTTGGTTGTGACATGTATTGGAATATTATGTATTTATTAATGTCTCAACAAACAGCACGTTAGTGCTTCAGTTTGACCTTTCAGCAGAGTCACTAGTGTATTCAGTCCCTGTATGAAGTGCTGTCGGGGGTGAGCGCTAGCAGAGGGATCCTGGGGTGTTGTGATGTGGGACTTAGAGCAAAGATTATGTTCCCCTGCAGGTCTATATCTGGTTTTTCAATAACAAAAAAAACAAAAAACAAAAATCATTAACTTCATGTCATCATTTACTGAGTTAATGTCAGGTTGAAGTACAAAGTCTACTGACTGGCCCGTACACAACGTCGCTATTTTTTCCATTGCACTGAGCAGCCACTGGGTGCTGTCTGAGCTGCACCAAGCAGTAACGCAACCGTGAATAGTAAAACTAATATAAAAATTTATAGCCCTTTAAAAGGCTGAAATAAAAAGGCTGTTTTGGCCTTGCATGTCCCTAATGAAGGGCTTTTGTTGATGTCATATTAACTATTCATGTAGTAAGGGCTTTAAAGTTTAAAGGAGAGCGTCCTTTGTCTGCGTCTTCCTTCATTCTTAATTTTGACAGCACGGCGTTCAGTAATAGCATCTCTGTTAGTTTAAGTACGTCTGCTGTGCGCCACACTGGCTTAAACTGAAATATCACAACAAGGACTTAGGTTTCGTGTCAAGTAAAAAGGCTGCCAGTAAAGGCTTTCAAATGAAACCCAGTGTGCCTTTGACAGGGCAGGAGATAAACAGTGAAGACGTGTTTCTCCAGCACTGAACGCAGCTGTATCTGACTTTCCAGAGATGAGGCACACATACTGTAGACATTGTTTTGTTTTCAGCTGGAAACTATGAGGAATGCCCGGCAACATCTGCTTCGACAGACAGGACTTTTGTGTTACACGGCACCTGAGCGGTCTCTGGAAGGAGCTATTTAAAGGAACAGGTTCTAGTGCGTGCTGCAGCAGAGCTCAGAGGCTGGTTTCAACTGTTTACACACTATAAATAAAAGAAAGATGAAAGATGCAGAGAAGGGAAGATGAAAAGACAGATTTGCCGGCTTAAATCATTGAGATTGTCAAGTATACTCAAAAACAGTAGCTATAGAAGATTACATATGTAAAAACCCAGCGGACCAATACAAAAACTTCTATTTTTAGAATAAAATACATACATTTTCTAGATCATGTGTGATTGAGCTCTGATGTAACCTCAAAAGTACTTTAACACAAGCGCACACACGCAGCTCAGTATGATACATGAGCTCATTTGCTGTGAGCAGAAAAGGCCTGCACACAGAAAAGCAGCGTGAAGCAGGAATAAAAATGAGCGCCCGCTTGTATTTGAGAAAATTACAAACGTACAAAATTACCCGCGCATAAAATATCCTCTCATGCATTCCAAGCCCCCCCTTTTTTTCCTTTTTTCTTGCACATTTGTGTGTCTCTTTGGGGGGTTACACATTAAACACAGGATCTTCTTGACATCAGCGGCTCGATCCTTTCTATGCGTTGTCAGATGCTTTCAACCATATTTACATTCATGCCGCCCCACACACAAACTGACTGCACATTCACATCTTGGCTGCAAATTGAAGCCAAATGTCATTCAACATGAAACACTTTTTGTTCAGTGGCTCTAACGAGAGACTGCGAGAATAAAATTCCAAAGCTCTGTTATAGGCCCCTAGAGGAACCAGAGCTCTTTGTTACTCAGAGTAGAAGGTCAGAGTGCTGTTGAACTTGAGTGCAACGGATGTTTGCTTCGTGGCGGCCGCATAAACACATCAGGGCGCTGTAGGCTGGATGAAGAATAGGGACGTCTTCCTTACAGTGCGAGCTAGCTCCATCAATAAAAACTAGGATCATAAAAATGACCCTGAAACTGCTATTAAGAATGGATAAGACGCCGCGGGTCGATTTATTTAAGTAGTAAGCCTTACATCTGCATTTTTGCTTGATCAGTGTGAGTGATGTCGTATCAACCCCTCCAGGAAACCGCTCCCACAGCTTCCATGTCAACTGAACGCGACATCAGCAAGAAAAGACACGTCGGTCACTGCTGATTGGTTGGCGTCGAACCTCACGTTTTTCCACTGATAAAACAGCGAAGTTACAGGGGACAGTGTCTGATTATTGGGAAATGTGCGCTGATCATGCCATAAAAGATGAATCTGTTGGTCTTGTCATGATTGTAGTGTTTGTTTTTTTTTAACCCTTCCCTTTTTGTGGGCGTACATCTTGTGTCGTTTTCAACGTCCCTGTGAGCTGGGCGGAGGCCACCTGCCAACAACCAACCTGGATCCAAGCCCGGTTCAGTTCACCACTCATCGTCAGATTTTCAACTTACCTCCGTGGTAGTGTTACATACATCGGTGCTATAGCTAGTGAAGGTTTTGTTGAAGCCTGGACACGTGATTCAAAAAACACTGTGTCTTTGAAGCTTCACTCGAAGCTTCAAAGACACAGTGTGCTCTGTTAGGACGTAGAGGACAGTAAAATGAGACCTTGGCTGATTTACACACTTACATCAACTATCTTCATTTACTCCTACTATCAGTTTAGTTGGGTTATATATTCCTTCTGAATTCAACACTTTCAAACCAAATCTCTCTCGACTCATTATTTGCTTCAAAGACTCGTCTCATCTCTCCCGAAGAGCCGAGGCAACCAAACCAGCGGCAGGGTTTCAATGCTGAATAAAACAGGGGAGTGGTTCATATGTTATAAAACATTTGTCCGAACCGAAGCGCACGTCTGACCCAGAGTAATAAAAATAGGACTGTATAATGCAAATGTATCTGTGATTGCGCAGTTGCACCGGACTAAGGTATGGTTTCAAGTGGATAAAATAATAATAATAATGATGATGATATTTACTGAATATCATGTTTCTATGGTTCTAATTTGGCATGTCACATTGTATACTCTTGACTTATATTGTGTCATGAAATATTTAAATGGTGCTGCTACATTTATGAGACGTGCTCTATAAATACAGACTGATGTCATTGTTCACATGGGACAGGTGCAAATTCAAATTCTATCTAACAACGTAACTAATTTATCTATTTCTCTTTTCAAATCTACAATGATTCTCCCCAAAACACGCAATCTGATTCAACACTTCTAACTCTCAAAGCAACGCACACCCTCTAAGTGAACCATACAACAAACCGAAACACTTCAACTGCTTCAAACATCACTAGTCACATGACCGAACCACGCTTCAATACAATTGCTTAATGGGCTACGATGCATGTGTCGGAGGACCATCTCTACTACACCTCTACGTCTACCCCGCTCCAGCTTCAGCTCCAGCTCCAGCTCCAGCTCAGCAAAGCAACAAACATTAAAACCTTTTCTTTATCAACCATTTCTTCTCCATTGGACATCCAGCTCTCAGGTCTGTTATGATATATGGCAGGTAGGCAGATCACCACCAGGATTCCTCCTCTGGCTGCTCTATTATTTAGATTATTAATCATGTAATAAAACTTAAGTATACTTGATAGCACTAAACAACACATTTGAACGCAAATGCATCAAAACAGAAATGAATGAAAAAGAAAAAGACCTTCCACAATGAGTATGGTCTTCTGACCACTTGTTACAGGGACGGCTTTGGCATATACGTATGTACTAATCTCACTTTATTTAGAGCAGCTACAATATATTGATATATATGATATAGAAGACCTTTCATCCAAGTAACTTATTAAGATTTAAAAGACTAGTGGTAACTTGGTGTATAAAAAGGAACATACATGTGTGTTGCCCACCAGAATTTGCATGACTCGGGTCTCTTAATGATCGGACCGTCATCTGAAATCGAATGAATGTGTTTGGTCCCATTTGCTTCCCAGTGGCACTAAGGTACAGTGATAAAAAAAACATCCATGGTCCATCAGAGCAAAGACAACTATGTGGTTCATATAGCCAGAGAAGATGGTTTGATAGATGAGTAACGCATTTTGGTCAAATTGGAAAATCCTCAACGGGCCATTGATTTCCATCACAGACTAAACATCTTTCTCTAAAAATGTTTGACCTTCATTTACACCCACACTCTGGAAAACAGTACATCATCGGAGTGCCATTCATCGCGAACGGGAAACAGGATCCAAACAGATGTGAGTCCCAGGTGGTTAACACCCACAGATGTTCCTGTAAAAACCCCAACCGCCCATCAGTCTTTTAGCAGCCACTTCGCGAAACTCTACAAGTACAGTGGCTCTTGTTACATGCTCATTGTGGATTTTCCCCATTTCATTTTTTAGCCATATTACCCAGCCTTACTGTGTGGTTGATGAACACCTCTGCACTGCCAACCCTGCTGTGCAAACACTGTGGACTCAGTGAACTTAATGGGGAGGCTGCAATTATGTGATACGCTGAAAGCAATGGTCTGAACACGGCAACACTGCACCCCCGAAATGATCGAAAGGTAATTGTGGGAATAATAATCACAGAACTGTGAGTGAGTTTGAGAGGAAGCAGTCATTACACAATCCCAAACATTCAGTATTTCCTCATGTTTGTGAGTCCCTACTGCACACACAGCACACACGCTGTCACACAAACCGTGTCATGTCATGTCTTGTTTGCGTTTCCTCTCATTGCAGATTACTTCCCGCTAAGTTTCCCTGCTGTGTGAGTACCTGCCCTGCGCTAACGTGTTGCACCGTTGTCCCATTGTCTTACCTCTCCTAATATTTATTGTGTGAGCTCCCTGCTCTCTGCGCCAGCTCATCTGTGTCTTTTGTCAAGCCTTCCAGCATGCATATTCACATATTCATATATATTGTCATATTCATATTCTTTTTGCCCTGTCTGCCTTCTCGGCCTGATTCCTGTGTATCAAACATGCTTCCGTGTTAAAAGACAGCTTTTTGGAAACACTATTGTTTGTGAGTCGTGCGTTTTTGGCCTATGTTGATACACATGATACATATGAAAGTGATCTCATTCCTCCTGGTGTTAGTTGACCACTTTGTTATTTTCACCAGGTGGTCAAAATGACAAACTGAAACAAGGGCAATCATTTAGAACTCGGCAACTATTGTTTGTGAGTCGTGCATTTTTGGCCCATCCTTTGTGCGCTTGTCAAAACCACGACAAACCGTTATCCTACATGACCATCCTCCCCCAGAGTGTGTGGAGGTGATCTGATGCCTGGATATGCTCTGTGATTTGTGTGACTGTTTTCAATGCAGGAGGCTGCAGGAGCAGATTGAACCATAATTCAGCGCTTCGGGGGTGCTGCACTGCACGCAGATATGCATGAGGCATGGTGGCTGCAAGCACAAACGTCACACAAACGCACACACAGCTACAGGAGAACACACACACACAGCTAGTGTTCCATCCATTTTTACTGTTTTTCGACAAACAGCCAAATTGTCATGCAGTCAAATTATCAGCTCAGTGCTTCATATGAGGTAATCAGTCCTCAACAGACACAGGTCTTTGGGCAGATTTGCTCTCAAGGAAGACGAACTTAATCTGATAAGAAAAATTTATAACATCCTTGCGCCTTCACTTGGTTTGCTCGTTCGCTTTCTTCGTGTCATGTAGCACGACAGCGGGCGAGTTGGAAACGCATCACGTTGTTGACTTCAGTGATACGGTGAACATGTGTTCACAGCATCACCATGAGGTTGCCATGACACTGTACACAGATACTCCAGACTTTACATGAGGGCACGGTTTAGAAAATTCTGCAAAACAAAGTTGGAAAGACAGAATACACCCGATACGTATCTGTGTTCCCCACTATATAGCTCAAGGAGCCAGTTTACTGCAGAGACAAGTAGTGTCGGTTTCAATCTAGGTATCATTTGTCTTCTCCTTTCAACATTTTCCTAACTCTTATGTGCAAATCGGGCACGCCTCCGTGTCGGGATTCACAACACTCAGGTCAAATTTGAAGTGCAGCCAGTCGTTATTTTTTCCTTCCTGTTGTCCTGCACACCTCCGATCAAGACTGTGACGCTTCCATTCGCTGTAAGCAACCTCACAACTGTAAACAGCATCACCTGCACGACTCATCCATGAATAAAAGAACAGAAAAGGGAACTCAAGCAGGTGATCACGCACTAAAGAGGGCAATGATGCATGCAACTGGGATGCATCACATCTAACTACGAATTAGTCTTTGGAATGAGTCAGTGGGTAACTCCAACAGATTTTCCACTTATGGTTTTGTCAAATTGGGCCCCAAGGCTCCAGTATGATTCTGAATAAGTGCCTCGTACTTTATCGCTGTCGCGGTGTTCGGTTTTGTTTATGAACCGTGTCTGTTGTTTCAATCTGTTTGGTTATCCACATCATGTCTGTGCTTGTGTTGCGGCCAAAATACTGTTACAAATACACATCTGACCAAGTACAGTCCAAACCCCTGGATGTGTTCTTGCCTTGCCCCTTTTATTTTTTTTTTATTGACACATCAGGAGGTAATTTGTGTGGACTAGTGGAGTAGATTGGTAACCAAGAATGTATGAAGTGTTAACCATGTTCTTCATCTCATATCAATTAAAGAAAAATTTACCAAAAAATTCCCAATTTCTTTATAAAAAGTTCCTGTTTCCTTCTTTCACAGTATGATTGAATAGGGTATCTACCTATCCTCCTCCATATCCTTTTTTTCTATAGCCACATTCTTTCTTCTGACCTTCCTTCCAATATTATGTTTTCCCTTTTTCAGTTTGACCTTCATTCATTTGCATGCTTGATTCATTTATTCTTCCCTCTGTGTGCTGAAAGGCAGATTAGTAATGGGAAGCTATCCTGATCTGGCCATGCTTCTTTATCCAGTTTGCCGCATTCACTCATTTATTCCGCACTGTAAGTGAGGATATCGACAAGCCGGTGCGAGATCATTCAGCCTAATTGAAGGAACTTTTTTACGCCTTTCCTCCCTTCTTCCCTTCAATCAATTGAACTGACACAGCAAAGGAGCCTGATGATTGTGTCTGCATGAGGAGCACTTACTGGAAATTGGCTTTCTATTTCTGAACAGTGATGATGATCTTCTCTGATGGTCTTCAATTAAACAAAGCAAAGAAATTCCAACCCACACATGCCGTGATATAATGCCGTCAAATCATCTTCACGAAACGAACTAAGGTTAAAGATGCGCTATTACACTGTGCGTTGAGACAACATGGTCAGGGACACAACACAGTATAAATGTACATATTAACGACTTACATTTCAGCTGGAGAAACAAACTTTCCATTGTCCATGGCTTTTTTGAGGACTGTTGGCACTCTACACATCCTACACTGAAAGAAGCAATGAACTTGAATATACGACTGAATTATTCAAACCAAACTATTCTTCATACTCAGTATGATACGCAGTTTGTTAAACGAATATAAATAATTGGAGTAAATATTAACATGACACGTGGTCATTGTTGCAATAATGATGTCAGGATGTTTTAGTCAGTTATACTGATTTTGACTGTTTATAATTGTCTCTTGCAAGGAAATTCAAGGATGAAAAAAACAAAAAAAACAGACAGAGATCACAGATGTATCCCCACATACAGGACAATGTGAGTTAACACATGAAATGTGTACATGGCGTTCTATAAGTTTACGGTTAACTGCAGAAACCCTGGGTTTTTCTGCCTTCTCATTGTATCCATCAAAACAGCTCATGAAACTTCAGTGGATGACAGCCCATTCAGTCTCCTTACGGAGAAAAAGGTATTCATTCATTCAGAGAGGAAAGAGATATATAAAGAGAGAGCGGGGGAATCTATTTATTGAAGAGTTGATGTATCCCAAGTTTTGCTGACCGGCAAATTCCCTCTTTGGCTTTTGAGAAAGCAATATTTGACAGGCTAAAAAAAAAGCCTTCAGTTATTATTATTTGAGGAACGTATGAAAGTTCACCCCTGAGGTATTTGTCTAATTTGATGAAAGGCAATTTACTCTCCTTTGAGCCAGTAGAGTTCACTCGGCTTTACCACTGAGGCGAAGCTCCACTGACAAAATGTATCTGAGATTAACAGGGTGAAAGCCACTACCAGTGCAATTATATTGTTTGGTGCAGGTACAGATGATGCAATACACTGCACTGAATTTGTTCTTTTTAACATTATTCGCAGTGAATGCGGCTTTGATGTTTTCAGTGAATTAGCTAACCTAATATAAAACATGCCACTTGAAATATAAAATTATTCTCATCTGTGTAAACAGGTCAGTACACAGGTCCACTGGTCCTTAATTAGAGTTGCTGTGTTATTTTAGAAATCATTTATTTAGAAGCCAACTAGGCAACTGTCACAGAGGTCTGGTGGCCCATAATGTGTCAAAATGACATTACCACAGAGAATAATTTGGTCATTGCTCATGTGGCTCATTTGCTTTCATTCTAAAATCTACGCTTACCTGAATGGCTCGTTTATCGGTCAGGGACGAACTAAAAATAATTGTTGAATTCAAATCCGAGTTAGTCTTCTGTGAGGGATTTTCATTTGTTGTTCGGTGTTCCGATTTTGTCAGAAATACATATCCTGCAGAGTGTCAAGGAGTGGAGTGTATTAATGCCACTGTTGTGACAGTCTCTTCCTGAAATAACAGACTCATTTCATGCACAATCTGGGCATGATAAGACGTCAGGCTTGATGGATGAGGGTGCAAATGGAAAAGAAGCTTTGGAGACGCACTGGATGGAGTCATGTTATACAGCACAATCAAAAGCATCTCGCAGGCTTGTGCGGATGGATGAAATGTTCAGGACGGCCATTTGAATGAATGATACACAGGCAGCCCTGCCAGCGTGACTGACCCAATGAATCAAAAGGTGCAGATAAACTTGGGGGGTTTCCAGAGACTGTGGGCGGTGGCTGGATGAGGATCAGGCGCTACGATGGATGAATGGATGATGGATGGAGGAAGTGGGGGCCAAAGCATTTGGCAGCAGCTGAGTTGCGAGTATCGACAGGGCAATGCTTTATGGAATAAGATGCATCGCTAATGCAGCCAAGTGGAGGAGCGCAGACAGCCACTGGAATGTAATAACTACAAATGATGAGGCCGGTTGATAATTATCATCATTTACAACCACACCTCGCTGTTCCCTTAATGAGCCGATGCTAGTGAGCGTGAGCTAAAAGGTCAGAGAAATGTCTAGAAATCCAGTTTTCTCTGCTCTGTTGCTGCATCGTGTTTCCCAGGGAGCAGCTGTCAGTCAAAGTGTGTGGGTGGAAGGCTTGCTGGGGGTTGATGTCACTCAGTAGTGCACAGACTCACAATGGAGTGATTTACAGAATATGAACATCCTGAGTGTTTACTGAAAATGTTCTCTTTATCCACATCATACCTCATTGCAAACATGACATTGGGGACTTTTCGGATACCTGTTATATTCCAAAGTAAATCATTCAAAGTAATCGTAATCAGGTCTGTCTTTTTAATTATTAATGTTTTTAGCACTGAATGATTTTGCACTGAATTGCTCTTATTGCACAACATGTCTGCTCATATACAGACACACACTGCTTTAAAAAAGTGGCAGTAGAGTATGTAGACTATGCCAATATTTAAAGAAATAAATATTTCTTTGTTCAGTTAGCCGTGTGTGGTTACTACAGTGTGGCTTGGCATGGATCACAGTTGCGGCAAATTAAATCTGATTACAGCGCAATTAAAATTATTGTCATTAAATTCCATTTTGGTATTAGTCTGTAAGCCAGGCCAACTTTCTGACACAAAGAAAATGTGTGGGCGGGGGTGTTACTTGCCGCAACTCTGAACCACTTCTTCGGGAAATTATTTCTCGTCAAACAACTGACAGTCCAAAGCAATGTAGCCTGAGTGCCCTGGAGTTGGTTACCAGAAAATGTCTCTGATTGGTTGTAGGACTGTCAAATTGTGTGTCAAAAGTTCTTTATTCTTCTTTGTATTGGTTAAAAACAATGGAATCCAATTGTTGTGTTACCAGACTCATATTCTAATAAGAACTGAGTGTAGCTTTGCCCACTGCTGTTGGCTAGGGTAGTTAGCTGGTGTATTCTTGTTGGTTGCTAGTTGGTAGCTGACTGCAAGCCTGCTGGTTCTTTTTTTTTTCCAGTCGGACTGGGCTTCTAAATGTGTTTTGCCTCAGATCTTGGCACAAGGAACTGTAACATCTTATCCTGTCTATTAATGAATGCCATCCGGGGCCATGCTGGAGTTCTTCTTTAGATTTAAGTTCAAATACAAATGTTCTCTGTGTATCGGTTCATTTTCTCCTTCATGGTTGAAACCCAATCTCACATACGGACAGAACTTTATCAGCATCATCCATAACTGGGCTTCCACAGTTTCTCTCTCCCAAGACTTCTATAAGGAGTGGTCTACTTTGTTCTACTCAGTTTTGGACTCATGGAGATGTAAATTTTTGTTAAAGCAAAGAGAGAGAGAAAAAAAGCATAATGTTTTCCATTTATGTCAAAGTACCTAACTGAATATATTTAACAGGACAACTAAAGCACTGGAATGTGGCACACCTTTAGCACAACAAAGGAAACATCAACCGTCGCTGCTGCTGCCAGGCCGAGGTTACGCTGACGATGTTCAGCTCTATGGTGCCAACAAATAGATTGCCACTGAAACTCGACACTTTTTTTGCACTATAATGTAAATCCATTTTAACACTTTATTTGTGGCCTCCTTGCCCAAGAGAAACCTTATTTCAATCCTGTGTGTGGTGTACATACTGTAGAGCATAACTGACTATTTTTGACTTTTAATCACTGATCTGAAGTTCCCTGCATTTACTTAATTTGTTACTAACTTTTTTTTAAACCAACTGGCTTAGTCAAATAATTTGTTTGACTTCAGATAGGACTTACAGTTTACTTTCATGTTCATTTTTGGAGGGTTAAATCATGTGGAACAGCAGAGTTTCTGGCTAATTAGCTTGTGGTCTAAGAAAAATAACACAACAGTCCATGCTAAACATATAATGACTATAAACAGCGGGGTTAAAAAGAAATTAGCCAATGATGGAGTTAGTAATGCAAATAACTTATCATGCCTGGGGAGTGTAATTAGACCACACACACACACACACTTGACCATTTATCCCAGGCTCTGTAAGGTTGCATATTACAGACACACATACACACACAAAGCTGTTATGCATGTGATTTGTGTGTGTGAGGGGGGCAGTGTCATATTAATTAGCTGGTTATCAATGTAACAGCAGAAGGTCGAGACAGAGCAGGTAATGAAGCTGAGCGTTTGTGTCCTCTGCTGCGGGCACAGAGCTGCTGGGAAATGAGCCTGAACCAATCAGCGTTTCTTCTGACACATGCTCTTTAACGCACTCGTTAACAGTGCCTCCAACTCTTTCTTGGCACCCCATTCTTTCTTGCCTTCTCCTCCTCCTCCTCTTCTTCCCAGATTTAAATTTTGTCAGCAAAACACATAGCCCTGATCTCAATGTTTCACTGATTATCATCAGACAGCAGACAGCTGGACACCTGTAAAAGGAAAAGCAATATAAAACAAAATTAACGATGTGTTCATCTGTCTGATGTTTTTTTGTTTTTTTCTTCCCAGCTAGCTCCAGGGATGGCGGCGTGTTTTGGTTGTTGCACCACTTGTGAGTTTTTTCACAAAGAGGATAAAGGAAATGGCATATTTAAATAAACAATCAATCAAGGATTTAAAGAACTGATATTAGGACTTTCAAATGAAGATCGATTTGAATAAGAAAACCACATGACAAGACAGGTGAGGAGCCCAGTGGGTCATTGCAGCTAAGTAGCAGCAGTTCATCAAGTGTGTGTAAAAACCTCACTAAAGATGAAGCCCATACTACCGTGACACACAGTCCTGATATACAACAAAAGTACTGCTGCAATGCACACTCATCTGAAAACGCATCCGCTAACACTAGCAGAGGAACGGTCCAAATCCTCTCGACAGCATCAGTTAATAACTTCACAAAATGTGGTATCAGAGAGAATGAGGCAAATTTCATTGTCAAAGTTATTAGACTTTAAGTTGCTCTACATTGAGGTTTCTGAGAAAAAAAAATAAAAAATTAACCCAGCACACTGTGGACTACTATTAAATCCTATTGATGGTGCTGAGTTGCAGCCTGTTTTTATACAGGCTATACATATCTGCAGTATGTAGCACATGTTCTCAGTGTATGTATTCAGGTCATGAATATAGATTTAATCATTGCAGAGCATTACCATTGTGTTTTAATTCATGACATCATCAGTGACTAGGTATAGTGGTGTGGCAGTTCTGGGTTCGAATCCATGGGCCGACTCAGGCCTTTATGTGTGGAGTTTGGACGTTGTCCCTGTGTCCGTGTGGGTTCTCTCTGGGTACCCCGGCTTCCTCCCACCCTCCAGAGACATGCTCATAAGGTTCATTGGCGATTCTAAACTGGCTGTAGGTGTGAGGGTGAAGGGTTCGTCTGTCTCTCCGAGTGTACCCTGCCTCTTACCCAATGACAGCTGGGACAGGCTCCAGCTCCACCCGCGAGCCTCCAGAGGACAAGCGGTTACAGAAAACGCATGAATGAATCACCAACTAGTCTGTGTCCACTTGACTTTCACCACATAACAGTCGACATTAAAAAATCTAAAGTCGTGTAACCCCTAACACATGCTCAAGGTTCCCAGAGGATTCATTTATTTTGTCACTTTTATTCATTCACCCTGAGGTTGACGTTTGCGGCTCTGAGTGGAATATCTTAACAACTTGTCAGACTGACTTCCATGAAATTTTCATTCATTTTCCATTACTACCCAAGATGATGACATGGAACATATTAGAGTCTGGGAAGTTGCAACAACATTAATCTAGCTGCTGTGGGTCCGATCCAAAAAAACAGATAGGAGTTAAAGTAAAAAGACAATCTGAAACCGATTAACGGCTAACATCGGATGAGTTGGTCTCTGAGGCAACAGGCCAATGTTTCTAAGGCAGCCAATAGAAATGCAGATAACATAACAGACATCTGGATCTTGACAGTGATACAGTTTGACTGTCAACTTGAGAGCATGTAGTTGGATTTGAGAGAAGAAATCTTCAGTTGCATGTCGATAGGGTTTGAAAAGGATGTTCCACCTATTCTGCTCTATACACCAAAAGTATAACTGCATGCCAAAAATATGAATCTTCCAATCTTGTCCTTCAACTTCCTTTTACTATATTTGTTCTCCAACTCCTTTCTGTTCTCAGCTTCTTACCGTCCTTCTTCCCCCTCCTCCTTACCTTCCTCATTTCCTTCACTCCTCCTCATTCGTCATTACTTGGCCTCCAATCCCTCTCCTTCCTCTTCAGTTTCCTCACCCTTCTTCCTCCTTATATCTTTCAGCTCCCGTCTGAGGTTGTTTGACTAATCTTTGAATGGCTTAGTAACATTTTCATAAAAATTTTACCTCGGCCTCATCTATAATTCAACACCGGCCTCACTTCATCAGTCATTAGACACGCACACACACAAATCTCCACAAGCTCTCCTACTCTGCAGTACCGACTCCTTCTCCTCAGGTTCTCCCTTACTTCTTTCTTCTACTCTTTGTTTTTTTTTTACTTTCTCACCATCCATCTCCATCTTTTGCTTTCCTCTTATTATTATTTATTCTTATATTATTATTAACTGTCCAGGAATCGTCTCTTTCCTTGTCTTCATCCCGTCTTCTTTCCTAAACTCACCTACTCCCTCTTTTTTCATTCAATTCTCCTTCCTTTTTATCCATTGCCATTACTCCTTTCTCCTTTTCTTCCTCAGTTACCTCTTACATATTGTTTTTTACTCCATTGTATTGTGCTGAGACTGAATTAAATCAGTTTATATATTAGTGCTTCACCATTCATCTGATACTTTACCTCAGTTGACGACTAATGATTTTTATTCATATTAAATGAGACACACCTAATGTGATGCAATCTAGATTTATGACAAACGTAAAGTACATAAAATAGATGATAATTAACACTGTCAATAAGCAATACTTGTTACAATATTATTTATGTGCAGATCAGAACAACCACGCTGTAACGATGTAGAGGAAGTGGTCTGGAAAACAAATTAATTCTAAAGAAGTTCTTTTGATTGGGCCATGATCCAAAACCAAACTACCAAGCAATTTACGTTCAGGATGTTCTGATTTGCTCCCCAGTCTGAATCTTTCAATATTCACTACCGGCCGATCCGAGTCCCGATCGGTCCATATTCTCCTAGATCAACTATGCACTGTGTGATTGGAATAGTGCCGCTAGTTTTGATTAGTTATAAAATTATTAATGGGACTTATTGGAACTCATGGAAAATGTCAAGGTTAGGACTCAGGAACTCTGCCTTATGTTGGAGACGTGATACTTCGTGTGGTACTCTTTTACATATGTTGTTTTCATGCCCATAATAGATTTGCTCTGCTCCAAGATTATGTTATTTATTAATACTGTGACGTCATCTGCACTGGTACAACAACCACTGCTTTCTCTATTGGATGTGCTACCGAAGGGAGGTGGGCTAAATGTCCACCAGACGCCATGGTGCAGAACAGCACTAATTGCTGGAAGCAGGATAAGGATCAAACCGCTAACCCTTCGGTTCATGGACAACCCACTCTACCTACTGAGCCAAAGCCACCCCCCATTGGAAAACTAAGATGTATTGGTGAAGGCGCTGTTTGGCAAAATGGCCAAGATATGTTCCTACGAATCACCGTTAATCTCTTTCAGCAGTCTGCATTGAAACGCACATATTTTGAATTTGTGTAGGTGTGTATACAGCCTCTGTTAGACTATCTCTGGTTTTTGTTTAGAAGTAGCACTGCTAGTACGTAAAGCATATTTGAATGTCTATGACAAAGCACTATATAAAACCAATGCATTATTATTATTATATTACTATAATAGCGCTGTCAAAACTAATGTAGCGAGAAGAGGGTAGCTATGCTTGGCTCCAGAGGCTCAGATAGATGCTGGAAACTTGTGTTCTTTACACAAGAAACGTTGATCTAACACCATAAACTCTATGACCCTCTCGAAACTTTTTTTTTTTTTTTTTAAATGCAGCGTTCAGTGTTTGTTGTTGCATCAGTCCCATCTTTGTCCAAGTGCACTTGTTTTATTTTTCTCCTATTACCACCTCACCAAACATCCACATTACACAATTTACAAATTTCTTGCTGACTGACCTCATTGTCCACAGTCAACTACTTCTACACAGCAGACATGTTTAGTGGTTGTGATTGAGTCGTGTGATTAAGGGCCATCATCTTCTTTGACCGCCACTAAAACCAAAGAAGAAGAAGCTGTCTTTATCTTCATGAATAACTACAAAAAAAATCAGGCTTAGAGTAAGGCCAATATCCAATCCCTTAAATGAAATGTCTGTATCGGCCTCAATATCGATATCCAGATACCTATAGGGACACCCCTAATTTGCGCAGTGTTTTTTTTGGGTGAGTGAAATCAGTTAGAAAGACAAAGAAAAGGACAACGTATGTCAGGCAATGTCCTGATCTCGATGCACTCTGGCTACTTGCAGTAAGCACTCAGAAGGTCAGCGGCTGTGGGGAGATCAGAGAGGGGATTTCACCAGCCGAACAAGTCTTCAGTGGTTGTGGTTTATTTATTTATTTATTTATTTTTTCAGTGTAGAATTAAAGTGAACTGACAGCATTATTAGCTGAAATCAATTACAGGGGAGACAGTGCAGATGAGAAATGAACAAAGAGAGAGACAGAAAGGGAAAAAAAGAGGAGGAGGAGGAGAAGGAGAGCTCTCCATCTGTTTCTGAGTTTCTGCTGAATCAGGGAGGAGGCCGAGTTTCTAAATGTCAGGACTCCTCGACTCCTGAGTGTGTACGCACACACACGCACACGGGCACACACACACACACACACACACACACACACACAGGCTATGAATGGAGCAAAGCGTGAGAGCACAGGCAATCTGCATTAATGAGAGTTTAGCTGAAAATTCTGGCAAAGCCAGAGACAGCAAGGGAGCATCGAGAGAGGAGAGGAGAGAGGAGGAAGATGCTGACAAAGGCAGCGAACTGGAGATAGAGAGTCACTCAGTCAACTAGTCAGTAAACAATCAGCCAGCTGGCCACAAGTACACCAGCAGGCCATCTATTGCACAAACGCATATTCATGAACTCCGTTGCCAGGATTTCTAACACGGGGACACAAACGAGGAAACAAAAAGAAGAAACTGTATTGTTAAAAATGTGAAAACTCGGCCATATTAGTTTCTGGCTTCATCGGGTTTTTAAGTGGCAGCTGGCGTTGGTATGTCTTCACGTTCATCACCACTAGTTAACTGAAATATGCAAAGTTAGCTGAAACACACAAATATTTAATCAGTGCGGTAAAATCTTTAGGAGTCGAGCAATAATCATGCAAATTGGAGAATCCAAATTGGTTGGTTGTCACAAGCCCTGGTTTATGTGTGTTGGGGAACATGTGCAGGTGTTCCCAACAGAGTCTGAGCCACTATTTGGAGCCTATTCTGCTTTTTCTCCCTCCATTTACATGACAAACATGACACAATGACAACAAACGCAACAAGTCTCAATTTAACCAAAAGCATAAACATTTATTGAACTCAAAGAATATTTAACTCTCTGACGCATACACACACTCTGCTAGTGGGGGAGGAGCAATGTATGGGCTGCATGGGTCCACAGCACCTCCAGCAGCACGGCTGCCTGTGGATGTGCCTGTCTGTAAATCTTGCTTGGGAAATATATATGTGTGTATTGGCAAACGCACCCGTGTATCCGTCGATATCAGTAAAAAATGCAAATATCTCTAGTTCCTAATAAACCCAACCCACCACCAGTCATTGAGAACTGAAGTTGTACTTGAATGAGATCTCTTCAATAAACCTAACGAGTCCAGTTGTTGCCCTTGTTTCAGCCTGTTTTTTTTTGTTTGTTTTTTTTTGATATACCACTACCTGGATGACAGAGAACCTACACTGACAAATAACATAACATAACATGAAAGTGTGACAAAAATATTTGATCCAAATCACACAGGTATACATGTCTCACCTCAATTATATGGATGCAGTTATCCCCTCCAGCCAAGTGTGTGTTTGCGCATTTCTTCTCCGTGTGAGCATCTCTGGGGAGGAAAAGGCTAAATATGTGCTTGTGAATTCCTGTCGCCGTTAACCCCCCATCTGCTCCCACATGTTACTGGGTCATGGCTGTTCTCCTCGGAGCACTGTGGCTCGTATCGTGGATGCAATAAAGAACCTGCCGCAAAACATGTTGGTGTATGTGCGTTGCGATGTTTTATACATGAAGCCACAAGCCTGGATGAGCCGATATAGCACACAATAAACTCCCTTATTTTATTTAACAAGTAACCTTAATTTCATTCAAGGCCATAGCTTTCAGCGCCGGTTTCTCACAGATGTCATCTGGTCTAGAGATTAAAGCAGCAAATCTCAACATCTCTTGCGTTCAGTGCAGACCTTTAATGTTCGCCATTCCCATGTCTTTTTTTCCCCTCATGTCCCGTCAGCTCCCCAGTAAAAATGCCTCAAGCATAACTATATGGAGTCATTTCTCCAACTTTCAACTCATGTATTTTAGAAACAGAATGGCTGTAGAGAAAGTGAAAAATGCAGATGAAGGTTATACAAATCTTTTGAATGCCTCAAGAAACTCTAAGTGTCCACTTCAAGGTCTTTAATAATACCATGACTTCTCTCTCTCCCTATATACACACACAAACACACATATGCTTATTTTATTTACCTCCTATATGTTTAAAGAGCCTAAACTCATTAACTTAATTACACAGCTTCACACATGTTCATTTCCAGAGACTGCAGGTCTCTGATTCAGGTGTAACATGACAGTTTATTGAGCTGAACACACACATGTTGCGACAGGAGACATGGGAAATAAGCCAGAGGGGTTTTCTTTTAAATAACAAAAAATGAGCTGTGTGACAGTGATGAAAGTATAAAAGCATCTATTTTCCACTCCTCTGATTTGTAGTTTCATTTTATATTTTCTGTATTCAAACTTTATCGACCTGCCGGTTGCAGCCCCTACTTTAAACAGTATTTTTGATTACATGCCGCACTTTCCAGAAACACTTTTTCTTACAAATCGCAGCCCTCATTGTGGACTCAAACCTCTCCGCCATTAATATAAATTGTTCGGGCCTCAGTGAAACTACTGACTGTCTTTATAATCACAAAAATTGATGAGTTCGGTCTTTGTATTCTCCACTGTGTGCGCTCAAATTGCTGCGAGCAGCTGAAGTGCTTGTGGGAAAAATCAGCAAAACACAAGAGTGAGCAAGCCAGTCTGCGCTGTCAACTGTTTCATCCACTTGGTGTAACTTTTAAAGTTAAATTTAGTCTGTGAACCAATGACCCCAACATCTTTCTCCTTTTTTTTTTTTTTTTATATGTTATATCCAGCTGCACATTTGTTTGTATAATTCAGGCTCCAGCGTGGTGATTATCTATCTGGAACTAATTCAGAAAACAGCTCCTGTTTGGATATTTAGATCATGACATATGGGCAGTACCGTGTAACAGCCCGAGATTTCGTTCCAACGTAATTAGTTTCTCTTGCATTTTTCACATATTCAATCTATGGGGGCAATTTTCCAGCAGTCAGAGCCCACAGCTTAATGAAAAGGGGGGGTGAGAACAGCAACATAATTTTTTGATTTGTTTCCATGCCATTAATAACTAAAATGAAAATGTCACCATTATTAAGTGGAAGACTTGTGTAGGACACAATGCAGAATACATACAATATGTGGAGAGGCTCTGGAAGTTTTTCAGTGCTTTGAATGGGCTTAAATCAGTCAAGCTGTTCCAATCTGCAGGTCCTAAATTGAGCCTTTGTGCTTTTATTCTGTATCAAAATTATAAGAGGAAATACACTGCACTTCACAGATATATTGAAAATATATATAACAGAGTTAATAATAATAAAATGCAATGTTTAACCTGATCAAGTCAGAGAAAGACTGCTAGCTTTTCTGGAACTGAGTTTATAATCACAATTCTTTTAATAAAACGTAGGCCTTCCGACTGCTCACCTGCTCTGCAATTTAACCTCCCGCAGCATGTGAAGCTATTTGTGTTGTTCACTAACAAAATGTCACTTTTTAAAACCAGATGCTCTTGGTTTATTAGACCATGCGATTTATAGTTATTAGTCAAAATCTGAGAACTCAAAAGCACTTGTAACGTGAACTAGCTGAACTTGCAGTAGCAGTAGCACTTTCTTTAACCCTACATAAATTAGTCCATAGACTGACACGCTTCAACAGCTTATATTTCATATTAATGTATATATGAAATGCACAGGCTGCTGCTCTGTCGTTAAATCCAATATCTGTGCTATTACGGTAATTTAAAGACTAACTGATAAGGCATGCTGTTATTTGATTTGCCATATGCTACTGCATTGTATCCTATATTAAAACAAGCAGACATAAAAAATACAAACACAAAAAAGCCAGGTTCTCATGAATTGAAATGGAAAATGAGGAAATTTCATAGTGTCTCTTTAAAATCATTGTATTTTGACCTAAACAACGGTATGAAATAAAAACAATCTTGAAAAAAAAAATCACATATGATTACAGCAGATTTAAAATCAAAGCTATTCTATGTGCATGTCAATAATAACCTAAGGAATAAACACAGAGACTTGTCCATTTTAATGTAACAACCGCCTTAAGCCCTATTTGCACGGGACTAGTTTTACCTGGAGACTTCTGGTAATTCCTAATAATCACGGAGGTTGTAATCATCTTAATCCCATGCTAATCGTCCATGTCCATGATTTGTAAAGTAAAAAAAACAAATTAAATTCCATAATTCTTGTAACACAGAGGTCCTTTGATAATACTAATGCAGTGTGAATCGACAACTCTGTGATTTAGGGGTGAGTTTTTATTTTTTTGTGGCTTTTGTTTGATTTGCAGCTTTTAGTAAAGTATCAAAAACACATTTTTATTATCCATTATAATTTGCAAAGTAATTAAAACTGTCTCTGACACGGAGTGGAGTGAGACGGAAAGTAGCAGAGCCACAACAACAGAATGTAAATTTGAGTAAAACACTGAGTTTGTAGGGGATAATACTTGAGTAACAGGACGTCCTAAGGTAAAACTAATCGCATGGGAATAGGGCTTTTTCCATTGTCAGTCAAATGGCAAAATATCGTATATTTGCCCTTTTATATCATATAGATCCTTACTAATGATAAAAGTTCTTCTTGATCTTGAATGAAATTGCTATTGATGAGAATAAGAAGTAGAGGGGAGGTTTGTGAAGGGAAAAATATCATTTTCTAAATCAGTTTGATCGTCATGGATAGTCAGTGGATGCATACACATTTATTAGGTAGGGTGCAAGTAGAGTGCAACAAAGCCTGACTTTTCTTTTTCTTCAAAGACACCACCTAGGGTTTTCTTCATTAGTCATTCCGTACAGTTACTCTTCAAGGGGAAAAAAAGCACCACTACCACTGAGAATGAGCGAAAAGAATGTCAAAACTTTAACTTACAAAGAACTGTGGGTCTGAGTTTTGCAATCTGCGTTTCTATTACAGGATCCCTTCCCGAGAGAAACATTTGGAGCGACACAACCTGCACTAGAGCGAAAGAGGTGGCTGCTGAACCAAAACTGAATTTAGCCTCCAGCGGTACTGCTACTGAGAATCAGAGGGAAAACTCTGGACATCCAGGTCACTTGAAAGCATGACACATCTGCAGTCTGCACAGCCAAAGCACAATCTATTTTATATAAAGTCCAGTGGTTTAAAGCGAAGTGGGAGCAAATGCACAACAGAGTATGTTTTCTGCACAAAATGTGTTGGGATTGGGGACAAAACTGTGAACTTAATTCTGGAGCTACAATGCAGACGTTCAAGAAATCAGTGTATTCAGGTCCACATCAAAGTTTTTTGCGGCTTGATCCCATTCATTCATTCACTCCGTTTTGTCCTGTGGTGGGTCGCGGGGGGGCTGGAGCCTATCCCAGCTGTTACTGGGCGAGACGGGGGGTTCACCCTGGATGGGTCGCCAGCCTATGGCAGGGCTAACAGAGAGAGAACGACAACCTTTATGATTCAATTTTTATTTAATATTAGCTGCTGAACCAATTACAGATTCGATCTCAACTAAACAAAATTCCTTCCCTGGAAATTTGTCCAGGTCGTTCTTATCTTATTTCTATTCTCCTAGATCACATGGTCACCATACAAACTGGATTCAGTCCAATTAATAGATCTCTAGAGGTTCTGTAGGGTTAATGTAGTTAATGCAATGTGAGGAGGCTCGTACCTTGGCTCCACAAAACCTGAACAAACATGAACAAAGGGATCATCACATCCCAGGACAAAATATACCAGAACAGCTATTAGTCCTTAACTCATTCCCCTGAGACAGTATCCGAACAGCTGGAAACGAAGGTTTGTTTGTTCTGCTGTACATGCAGATACTGTCATCGTAATGTGTTTTAAACCTTTTCTCTTTCTTCGAGAAATGTAATTTTGAAACGTTTCTGTAATCCAGTTTGGTTTTCCTCATGCTTCCTATTTCACCCCATGTCTTAGGGTTCAGGTTTACGTCCTGTCTTGTCTTTTCCTTCCAATACTATTGCTCTTACCTGTCTTTGCTGTGTGCTCCTTCCCTTAGTTAAGTAAGTTCCGCCTGTGTCTTGTTATTTGTGCTTGTATTGTCTTGCCTTTCCCTTTGTCTCTGCGAGCGTTGGATGTTTCATATTGCCACTGGTGTTTCTTTGCTTATCCTCGTTCCTTACAATTTTAGCGTTCATTCATTGCTTATTATCTTTTGTTTAGTGTCACTGGGATTTATCCACCCATCCTGCTCAGTGACAACAGCACCAGAAGTTCCATTAAACTAATCTTTTATTACCGCTTGTCCTGCTGGAGCCAATCCGACTGTCATCCAGCAAGAGGCAGGGTACACCTTGAACAGGTCACCAGTCTATTGCAGGAGTCCCATTAAACTGACGTATATTATTTCATCCAGTCTCATTCCTCTCTGTGTGTCCTGCATTTGGCACCTGTCTCCTTGTTTCTGAAACTCTTGACATGACTTAAATTTTGCAAAGAAACATGTCACCGACTCACTGATTACTGCAAATAAAAAAAAATCTAATTCATACTACATGATCTTTTTTATCAACCAAGAAGGAAGACTAAAAAAATGATGCCAACATGTGCATAAAGTGCTAAAGGTGCAGTTCCACACTTGAGGCGGGGTCCAAAAGCAAGGCGATCCCCATCCCCATCGACCTCCATGTTAAAATGCCCAACTAATCAGCAGAAATTAAGCCTGTTACAAAAAACTGAACCCTATATAAAGGCTTAAAATTGTTGTCCAAAGCTATAAATAGGCAGAAAGAAAAAAAGCAATGTAATGTTTAACAACAGTGCCTCGTAGATCTACTGTATGTGTACAGTGCTAAATTAAAAATCACCAAAATGGCTACAGGGCACAAAAACTAATGAGTTTAGCGTTTGTGCTCTTGACATGGAGCAGCAACATCTATTCATCATCAGCAGAGAGGCGCTAAATAATTAAAACAACAAAGTTTAAATCCAAGGCATTATCTATTTATCCCTGCATTCATTTTTCTCTGTTCCATCAATACTGCTGCCTGAACACTGAAGCTGTAAGGCACAATGAGTGCGCTTCTCATTTTCACCGTGCTGTAGCCTTCACTCTGACATTTTACAGAGCTTTAATACACTCTACTTTTCTCTTTTTCTTTTTTTTGACCGATATGAAAGTTAACATGCATCTCTGCGGGTTCAGACATTTTCAACCACTAATGGCCAAGAAAAAGTCTACTCATTCATTTCAGAGGAGGAGCTCCGCTGACAGTGCATGTGTCTGCACGGTGGTCTCTAAAGAAAAGCGTAGGGCAATCCAGAAAGAAAAAAAAAAATTAAATAATACTAATAAAAAAATAAATAAATAGATAACCTGGCTCCGCTTTTGCCAAAATGCAATCATCAGCACTGTGCACCCCTGACAAATCAAATATGCGCATGCTCCCTGTAAGATATACGTTCTTCATATTATAATAAACGACAGTGTACTGACCCCTGAGAATGAGAATCCTTAAAACTCCTGAATCTGTTTCTGCAATCTATCGTCTCTGCTGCACCTAAATCATGCACCAATCAGTGCAGCAACACAGCGCTGCCTTCAATCTGCATGCACAATAAGAGTGTGTGTGTGTATATATATATACATACACACTATCCTCTCAAAGCTTTGTGATTAATGCCAGAAGTGCTTTGTTGCAAGGATACGTTCCTTAGTTGTTTTGCACATGAAAGCTTTTCTCTTGACAGCAGCCCCTCCTAAGATCTAAGCGACTGAAGAGTCAAGCAGCAGGCAGGACTAAACAGAAGTCAGATCCCTGTGACCCGTTATTCTGCCACATGAGAAATATTTAGATGTGGGTTGTTGTGTCGAGTTACGTTTCTAGTTGCCAAATTGGCCTGTGTGCTGTATATATTAGAGCTGTTCACTGAAAACAGATGACTGCTGACTAGATGATAGTCCAGAGACCACAGTGCAACGTGTAGTACAACCAAAACTAGTTTCAATTTTCTGTGTTTATTCACAGACTGCCATCCTAACATTACAGGTGGGAGCTGCTTCCATGGGTTCTTCTTCTGTGCAAAAAGGCAAAACATTTGAATAAAATACCCAACTGAGATTTCTTCTGGCAGATATTTGACATATGATTAATTCTTCAGCCCTAATTGACAGCTCTCTCTTGCGGCCCAGCAGGACGCAGCAAATGGCAACTGTTAAAGTTGGATCAAATAAAGCAAGAAAACAAGGAATACAGGAATCCAATGGAAGGGTTGGAAATAAAGACTTGAGTTGCTACCAGGCTAACAGCAGCAGTCCACAAAGTTGGTAATTGAACGACTTTGCATCACCTACTGCATTCTTACAGTTCAGCATCAGCCCAGACCATGCGCAGACCCTAACACTCGAGCCTGACCTGTGCCTCCCTACAAATGTAATGTACAACTATGCCAAAACAGCTATGATTGGTCCGCTTGTTAGTAGCATATTTCTGCTTTACTATTTCCGGCTGCTTCTCCAGCACCGCAATTTTCAAATCGATTGCTTTGGATCAATACAGATGCAGGTTCAGAGAAAACCAACGTGGGTTTGACTCGTCTTGGGCAAAGTTTCTTATAAAGGTTTGATTCACATCGTTGACAGTGAGGCAGGAAGTAGGAGAAACACTTAAACCAACTGGGAAAAAGGCACAGCACCGACTAGCGTTTGGGTGGCATTTTTACAGGGCGGACCAGACTGACCAACACACAGGTATAAATCTCTCACACCGGTGTCGGCTTCATGTGTAGGTTACACCGACTTCAAAGAACTACCTGCAAAAAAGGTGGTCTTGATGTCGCCTCACATGCCTTACACCTGAAAGGAAATAACTCTTCCTATGAGCAGGTAATCTGAATTTGTCATTCAAGTAGGGTAAAGAGGAAGAGTAACTATTAGCTGGGAGGCTAGGAAGCACTCCAAATCATTGTACAGAGATAGCCTCCCCTAAACCATGCTGATGACTCGGTCTTTATGTTATTCATTTTAGAATCTAAACGATCACGCCATGAAAAAAATCAGAGTATATGAAGACCATCAGCCAACCAGAGTGACATCTCAGACCGATGTGCTGATTCGGCTGAAAGGGCACCAACAATGACCCAGCTGGTGCCAACAGTGCAGGATTCAGATGCTCACCAACAGCAAACAGCTGACCACTGGTTGGTCCGTCGCCTTAGACCTTAGCTACTGTCCTTGAACTCAGTATATTCACACAGAATCCCTGATGCTCCTCTAGGTTTAATATCCTCTCTAAAATTCTACATAGAAACAGAAGCCATATCTCCTGAGAGCCATTAGAAAGCTGTGCATGTCGATCTAGAACAATATAAATCCATTGAGGGTGTCTAATATGTGGGAGTGAAATGCTGAATAATTAAACAGCTTTGGGAATGTCTGTAATTGAGAAGTGAAACTGTACTTTGGTGCAACTCCACCTGCTTTTCAAGTGTGTACGGAGGAGGTAAAGAACTATGAAGTGGTGAAAACTCCAGGAGTACTTGTGGCATAAGGAAACATTTTGTAAGACTGACACGTTTCAGCTGGAGGCCTTCACCGAGGTTTCATTTTGACCCCCTCAGCATTGGCTGTCCTACTACACTGACAGTGTGAAGAGGTCATTTGTCGAAACGACTCCACAACACGTCCCTGCGAGGAATCACCTGGAATGTGGTCATTGTTGATCATATCTGTTTCTATGTGGTGAAGCTACTGGACACCCAATTTCATTCAGGATAAATAAAGTATATATCTATATATCTTCTACCATGTCGCTTATTATAGCACACACACATCCGCTCCACTGCACACAGCTCCATCCACAGTCCTTACACAGCAATAAACTAACTAACCAGGAACACATCAAGAACGCACAGCAGCAGCCTGCAGCCTCACCAGTCTTATCCTGCAGACTCTTTGTGTCGCACCATCCAGCCCGTAGCTGCAGCTCACTGCACACCAACTCCACTCCACAGAGTGCAGTTTACACTCTGCACAAGTGGCATGCCATGAGGTCGTTTCTGTTGGCTTTTATATCGCTTATGCACATCACCTCTAGCTATATTACTCACGTATCTCTTTATTTCTCATGTGAAAAGACTACTGATGAGTGAAACTGTAATTTATTCCTTCAAAATGGAAAACATCTTGTTCATTCATGAACCCCTGTGGCTGTGTGTGTGTGTGTTTGTGTGTGGATGGAGGAGGTGGATGGTCCTCCCAGCTGTGTGATTCACTCATATCCCACAGTCAATCCTCTTGTTTGCCATCGCTTTATTTTTTTTTTTTTCACTTTTCACATCTTTCGCTGAGTTTATTTCGACTGAGAAGCACAAGTGTTATTTTTACAAGTCAAACACGTTCAGCGCAGCACTAACTTTAGCTTCAGTCACTACCAGACTCTCTGCGACTGCACTTTCTTGAAATTAAACTTTACATGTGATTTAGGTCATGGGTACAGCATAGCCAATAAATAAGATTGTCAGTGTAATTCACAGATTTGGTCTACAACATGCAAACACCAAAGCTTGAAATTCAGGATGAAGGTTTACAGGAGCATGGATACCTGAGATGTTCCCGTCTACAAAAACAAGAACCAACAGCCAGTCTGATCATGTTACACGTCAGAAATGCAGAACAGGACACGACAGAGTAACAAGCCCGACCTGTCAGCTCTTCCTGGTCTGCTTCACGAGGAACGACAGTAAAACAGGCGGAAATGTCAGTGCGCAATGTCTCTCTGCCTGTGCGTAACTGTAAAGGAAAACGTTCGCACGCCGACACAGACCAGAGAACCAGGACTGACATCATTGTTCAGGCAGTCCCGTCAGAAACACGAGCAGTCCCGTGGATTAGAACCAGAGGTCCATGCAACACTCGTCCATCATCATCATCATCACCACCACCACCAACACCTCCGCCATCAGCATCTGAGCCTGGATGTGCCATGCTGCATGCGCAACATTCAGGTTTAAAATACATCTTTTAAAAACCCTTTGGAGTTAATAAGAAAAACAAAGAGAAAATGCCAAGCTACAAATATAAAAATATAAAGGATAAGGGAGGGCAAAATCAAACTGCAAAACAGAGGAAGAAAGGTGTTCTCAATTCTTGGAAAAGAGGCCGAAAACAAAGCGAACTGAACACAAGAAAAGCGAGAAGACAGAAGAGTTTCCCTCCAACAACAACGACGACAACAACACTGGTTACTGAAAAGATTGGTAAAAACTCCAGCAAAGACTCGCATGACAACAGAGAGATCCAACCATCCGCTGATATTCAGGGCAAAAAGAAAGAAATAAAAAACAAAACAAAAAAAAAAAAACAAGAAGAGGAAGAGAAGAGATGAGGGGGAGAGAACTGACCTACCAACGTAGGAGGCAAAAACGCTCAGAGAGGCTGAAGCGAGATGAGAAGAGCGGACGGTGTGCAGGCGGCGAGACTCAGCGTGTGCTCGATAACCGGGCAGGAGCTCCGAATGTGCGTCGGCCGGCGGAGTGTCGGTGTTGAACAGCAGCAGCAGCAACAGCAGCAGCAGCAGCGGCGGCAGCGGCGTGCCGACTGGAGCGAACCACTGCGCTCTGGCGAGGAGGGGGGTGCGTGTGTGACCGAGCAGCAGAGCGATCGCTGGAAGCTCTGTGCGTAATCTGGCACCTGGATAAAATGCGAAAAATTAAAACAGTATATGATCCTAAAGGGCCACCCAGCTTTCTTCGTGACTATCACACAGAACCACCTTCCAACTGCCTCTCTAACCTTCCCATGGAGCTCGTCATATTAGCTCTGGTGTTACCCGGACATCATGTTAACGCACCTGTGTGGTTTGGCGGGATTTCCTTTAAACGGAGGCGCTGTCCAATCAGCTGTTAGCATCCTAAATCTTTTTTTTTTCTTTTTTTTTCGGACGTTGAATTTAGAAAATATGGACAACAAAAACCAAGTGAGATTTAAATTGGAATCCTGCAAGTGTCTTACTCAGAAAATGACAAATCCAGGTTCACTTGCAAATACCAACAAATTCGGCCCATGTAGCTAACTTAGACTAAGCAAATAATATATAAATCTAAATAATAATCCAAAATAAAAGATTTGATTACTGAATATGTGTGCACTGTGTGTGATTCCATCATTAAAAATTTAAAATATTAATGTAATTGTGACAAGGAGCTACCTTCAGTTAAACTGTTATATTTCCTCATGGTCACTGGTGTCTTTATTCATTTATTTCCCTTTATTACAGGAGATTATTCTGTCACTGCTTCAAACAGCACAACGGTGAAATTACAGCGTGTGCGGAAGCTCATGTTGGTTCAGTAGAAGCAGTTTTGCACAGGTCTGAAATAACTGAAGCGAAGGCGGAGGAAGATAAATAATAACGCATGTGCTTTTAGTGAGGCGCTTCGCAGGTTTGTTCCAAAATATTCAGCATTCCCGCAAGCCAAGAGGCACACGCAACAAAAAGATGCATGTTGTTCTGCTACAGAAGTAGCTTTAGAGATCGATTAGGGACGGCAGCTTCTTATAATATTCTCCCTCCGCCTCAACTGAGTCCAAAACAGAGAATGGAGCTCAAGTCCTGGCTGGGGATGAATGTCAGGTGTGACCACAGTTATTTAAAGCCTGCGACTTGCATTCAGATTGCCCAAGTCAGGTGTTAATACAATGCTTGAATGGGTCCCAACAGGCCGAGGGAAAGGACACATATACAGTCACATGAGTCCACGATGTAAGGACAGTAAGTGTCCTCACTGCCCTCATTGCTCGCCTTACCCAGCCACCACAAAGCTGCAGCAGAGACTTCATGAACTGGGAGCATTAAGTTGTTTGTTTTCCTGACATCTGTGAAGTTTCTTCACATTCTTTCAAAGCCAAAGGGCAAACTTGTACACACACACACACACACACACACACACACACACACACACACACACACACACACAAAAACACACACACACACAGAGTTATCAGTGGAGACAGTTCAGCTGAGATGTGGAGAGGAGGTGTGTGAGGAGAGGAAGAGCAAGGTTGTTTTGCTGCGCTGCTTGTTTCTCTGTTTTCTCCTTCAAGGGCAGAACGAAGGCAGTAAAAAAATAAATAAATAAATAAAAAATAAGCGCAAGTGAGAAAAAAAAACAAAACGAAGAGAGAGACATTGAAAGAGATGGGATCTCTGATCAGACCGCCAGAAAAGAAGAAGAGCAGATGCAGACGAGATGCACATCCCCAGTAGTTTTACACAGTGAGGTTCGCAGGGAGAATAAAAGCCGACAGGTGTAATTGGACGGCAACAGTTTCACAGCAGTGATGATGTATTTGAGAACTACCGTCATAAATCACCAGAAAATAATTTTTATACTGCTTTAAGGGCTAGATCACTGCTCATTTATTACCTGAAGTTTAAAGAATCTATTACTTTCAGTGGAATCCTCACACTACAAGGAAGTTCACACGCATGCTACTGATAAACACCTCAGGTCTTTCAGCTGGTTTCACTTCCTGCCCTTGTGTTGTTTTCTGCTTGTGTGTTTGCCTTCACCTTTATTGTTATTTCTTCCCCTCATAACATTCACCTGTTATTTGTCATTCCATTTGCCTTTTTGTGTCTATATAAATTCGTCCGTGCGGTTTACTGTTTGCCAGTCAGTCTTTTTGTTCTGGTTGATTTCCCACCGGTTTTTCTTTCATGTGTCCCTATTGTTTTTACAGTACTTAGTGTCCTGTTGGATCACCTTCTGTTGATCACACCTATTTGCTGGATTTACACTGACCAGGCATAACATTATGACTACTGACGGGAGAGGTAAATAATACTGACCATCTTGCGACAATACAATGTTCTGACACCTCGATGGCAGCAACCATCCCCAGCACGAGGATGAAAAACAGCACAAGGTGTTGAGCTGGCCTCCAAATTCACTGGATCCCAAACTGATCCAGTATCTGTGGGACGATCCACAGAGCCCCCTCCCCTCAACCCATAGGACCCAATGTCTGTTCTCGTATAAGTCACAACTGTTTTGGAGGCACAAGGGAGACCCACGCAATATTAGGAGGGTGGTCATAATGTTATGGCAGATGGGACAGTCTGCCTAGGTCAGCGTGGCAGATTTTGTTCTCTGTTGTCATACATTTTTCATTTCCTCCTCCCACACCCTCCCGTGTCCTGAATGTGGGTCCTACCGACCTTTTGTGAAACTTCAAAGGTAACAGTAATAAAGTTGTTTTTTTATAAGCTTATGTAGATGATCATGTAGAAAATAACAGCTCAATGTCAAGACTAAGTGATTCATCATAATGATAGTGGTCCTGCTTTATGAAAGAGTGAAATATGTAAAATATATAATTTAATCATTTGAATTAGTGCTAGATTTCATGGATGTCAATGAAATGTCACAGGCACTGAGGAGGCAGCAAGCGGCGTTTTAATTACATATTGTCTTCCTTCATGCTCATATTGAATTATTTTCCTTCCCTCAGTGCAGCAGATGAAACCCAGAGTGTAAGCATGGAAAAGACTGCTCATTTATTTGATTTCCTTCAGCGAGAAGTCTGTCGTTAAAGCACAAAAGACAGGAGAGAGAGTTTCTCTGAAGCTCCTTCTGGATTGAGAGGAAAAAAAACGAGTAGTGAAAGAGTTTCTTGATACACAACAGTTTAATTTGAAAGACTGAAAGGGAAATCACCTGGAGACATGGGAAGATAACAACAAACACTGAGTGTCAGTGTTCTTCAATCCCTTTAAAAGTCTGACAGCGTCTCACCTGCATGACCTTTGACACATAATAGCTTTCAGAGAGAGGAGAAGACGTCCTTAACTGAACCGTGGTTTGTAAATATGAACAAAAATGTCCAGGCAGTCATTTCACAAAGAAAAGAATCATCCTAAAGCTCTGTGGATATTTCTCATGTTTGTTGTGAATTTGGAATGGGAAGCTCTGAGGAATGACTAATAGGCGCAGAAGCGAAGGCGACAGCAGACATCCATGCAGAGCCTGTAACTGATGTGACTGGCAAAAAAGACACAGTGACATGACTTTTAGGCATTTAGGTGACGATTTCACAGTAGTACTAGTAGCAGTACCCCTCAGAACATGTGTGTCTGTCTGGGTTAGCCCTGTGATTGACTATTTGCATGCTTTCATAATAAATAATAAGCCTCCATCAATTTCAAGTGAAAGCACTGAGTTGTTTTTTTTTTGCCAGCAGCTGCTACTATTTGTCTTTTGAGTCGCTCTTGTCTGTGACGTTCAAATCCAGCTGCTGGGGAAGCTTACAGGAAAATAAATGTCAATTAAAATTTTGTTGAAACACAGACAATCGTCACGAGGAGACAAGCCTCACCTTCCTCCAACTGTTTTGAACGACACTGTGCTGCACAAAGCAGCAGATGGGACATATGTGCGCCACAGTCCTGCGAGACTTTTAACAGACAACTGTACATTTCACTGCACGGTGCAACAGCTGTGGGTGCCGGTGGAGTTAGGGGTTTCAGCAGATACGCCAAGAAAGAAAGATCTGTTTAGATTTTGTTGTACTGTGTATGAATGGTCTAAAAGTTCACCAAACTGCAGATAAAGAAGACACATATACACATGTCAGTTTCAGCATTAAAGGCACCAACTTGTGAAGTGAACTTTGATCTCATTATAACATAATGTTTTGTTGTTTTTTTATGTGGATGTACTTTAACATGGCCAGCCACCTGAACATTGTTGCTAACCAACCAGAGCCCTATGGCAATCGCAAGGGTACTTTCCTCTCATCCTGGTGCCATGTGTTTCCCAGTTAAGTGATGCACACACACCTACCAACTATATGATACCTCTCTCTTCCAATTCTCTATGGTCCATGTGTCCACTGTAGGAGCTTCTGGCAGTGAACAGGGTTCTGCATGGCACCCTGATTGGTCCCCATACATAACAGATCGTTACCCGCTGTGTGTTCTGACTCCTTTCTATCAGAGCCAACTTTTTCAACAGTTTGTGTTCAAGTACCTTGTCTGTTGGATTGGACCTCATGTGCCTGGATGATCCTTGTCTTTGGTCCATGACCATGTTTCGGGTTCTTCTCCTTTCTTGAACAGGTGAACAACTTTTGATAGGTACTGACCACTGCAATTCTGCAGATGCTCTGACCAAGTGGTCACAGTTTGGTTCTTGTCTTTGTGGATGGACTTTTTCCATCCACAATTCTGGGATAACTAGCGCTGTGGTGCTTAACAGCGCTAGTGGCTGTGATTCCTCTTTGTCTGACCTGCTAGTGCAGTGCAAGTTTGCAGCTGGCTGCTGCCAATGCCACCGCCTTTCCCTGGTGGTGGTAGGTTGTTAATTAAGCAGCTGCATCATCTTAAGATCCTTTGGTCGTATGTGTTTTCCATTTGATTCACCACTGTGTTGTCTGTCTGAGTTGATCTTCCATCCCATCTCTTGGAGAACAATGGGGCTGTTTTCTTCTTGTTGTGCTTATAGTTAGCCAAGTTCAAGATGTTCAAGTAGGGATCACTACTTGAATGTGTGACATGGGTAAGTAGCCCCTCCACCCTTGGTGAGGTCTTTCCTGCAGTCAGACGTCAACTGACTTCTTCTCAGCATTCAGTGGTGAGCCAGAGAAGCTAGATGTTAGCACAGGTAAATCCACCAGCAGCACTGTGCAGGCTGCAACGTTGTCAGCCGGGAGCCATGTTTCTGAGATGTCTCGCCCCATTATTCCCGGAACATCTCTGGGTGATGGGGCAGCAGTCGGGATGTCTCCCTACCACTACCTTCAGCCCACTTAGTAATCGTCTTTTTCTACATGTATTGTCTTTATGTTTTTCTATCTTGCTTTTAAGAGAAAATCTATGTTCATTGAACATACCACATGTATAGATTGAAACACTTAAAATATATTCCTTGAGTAAACCCATACAGGAAATGCCCCAGTTAAAAACACAGCAGAATAACATTCTCTCCTGAGCTGGCCCCAATTACAGCTGAACTGTTAAGCTCAGACAGGAAATCCATCTTAGCATTCTTCCCCAAAAGCTTCCTAGCAAGTTACGTTTCCCCAAAATACATCTGAGATTGCAACTATGGTGCTTAATGAGTTGCGGAAGTTTTGTGTAAGCAAGTCTGCAGTTATCCAGTCTTACCTCAATGAACAATTCTCCAACCTGCGTATGATTCCTCAAACTGTCATGTCACATCATCAGCTATATCTTGTATTTGTATTTGATTCATCATCAGATTTTACATCTATGACAGATGTGTGTCCATCTCGTTCCTCCTGTGCTCTCTTTTCTCTCTCTTCTCTTTCTCTACTTGGCTGGCCTTAGGTAGATGGGTCCCTCCATATAAGCTGGGTTCTGCTTCAAGGTTTTCCTGCCACCGTTACCTTCATGCTTGCTCTGAAGGTTTCAGACCAGTCTTTGTAAAGCATCTTGAGACAATTTGTATTGCTATTGAAATAGCTATGGAAATAAATCTGAATTGACATGAATTCAACTGAATTATGTTTATGTCCACCATTTAAAAATGTACAGGTGAAACAAACACATATGATTGGCTCAAAAATCATCACCTCAAGAGTAAAAACCAGCCCAACTTTGATTTGCAGCACATTTGTTGCGCCTGAATGACAAAGTTACCGACATGATGCTTTGGAACAACTGAATTATATTCAAGATGATTGTCTTTTTCACTTAACTTGAAAACATGATTTCATTTTTAAACTTGTTTTACCATGATTTATTGAATCTGAATTTGCATTTGTTGTGTCACTAAGCATCACAAGAAGGATTTAGGAACTAGATTTCCCTCCTAGAACTAGATTTACACTCACCGGAAAATATCCAGTGAGCTTCAGTTGTGTGGACAAACATGCTTTGTTGATATCAGAGGATGGAGGAGAATTGTCAGACTGGTTCAAGATGATAGAACTCAAATAACCTCTCGTTACACCCAAGGAATGCAGAATACCAGAATACATTCGGATGGGATTGAACAACATGAAAGCATGGATCCATCCTGCCCTGTATCAACAGTTCAGGCTGGTGGTGGTGGTGTAACGGTGTGGGGGATATTTTCTTGGCAAACTTTGGGCTCCTTAGTACAAACTGAGCATGGTTTAAATACCACAGTCTACCGGAGTATTGTTGCTGACCATGTCCATCCCTTTATGACCAGAGTGTCTCCTGATGACTACTTCCAGCAGGATAATGGACCATGTCACAAAGCTCACATCATCTCAAACTGCCTTCTGAACATGACAATGAGTTGTACTCCAATGGTCTCCACAGTCAATAGATCTCAATCCAATAGAGCACCTTAGGGATGTGGTAGAATGGGAAATTCACATCATAGATGTGCAGCCGACAAATCTGCAGCAACTGAGTGATGCTCTCATGTCACTATGGACCAAAATCTCTGACGAATGTTTCCAACACCTGGTTGAAAGTATGCCACGAAGAATTAAGGCAGGAGGTCCAACCTTTTACTAGCAAGGTGTACCTAATAAAGTGGCCACTGAGTCCACATATCTCAAGATCTAATAGAGACAGGATAATGCAGAGCAGGAGAGACTAGATAGGCCAGCTTGGCCCTGTTTCCTGTAGGCCCTGGGTAGTGATTGGACAGCCAGTGGTTGAATTAACTGATTAGCAGGCACTAACCTCCAGACTTCAGAGATGGAAACTAATAGTGGATCCAACTCCTACAAAACAAACAGGGGAGGAGGGGGAGAGAGAGAGAGAGAAACACAGAAATAAGTGGCCCCTGCCAGGCACGTAAAAGCCTCTCGTTTTTTGATTTGCTTTTGCTGTTAATACAAACCTCCACCAACATACATAATGTACAAGTGAGTCTCTAGCTCCAATTGGACAAAAAGATCAAAACCATTGCAGCAGAACAGAAATATTCTGATTCCTTTTCAGTACTATGCAAATGAGCTGCTGACAGCTTGGTGGATACAGAATTTTATTTTATATTTATACCGTATAGTATAACCTCCTGAGACCCAAACTTTTGTTTGGTATGCATTTTCAATTTCTCCAAGGTATTTGCATTTATTGGGACCTAAGAAGCATAGTATAGCAAGTATAAATATAGTATCATCTTATAACATGAAGTGTTTTTTGAAAAAAAAAATGATGTCCTCATATATGGACACATATATTACAATAAAGTCACCTAATGGGTCACAAAGTATCAAACAGTCTATTTTAATACCTAAACATGACTATGCTAAGACAGAATTGCAAACAATGAAGTCCAAACATCCTCAAATGAGAACTTGCTAATTAGTGACGTTGTAGCTTGCCACAATTGACAGAATTAATTAAATTTGAGACATATCAAACTAGAAAAGGTAATGCAGAATAAGCTGCCACAAGCCTACATCTTAATGTCCCCATATGAGGCTGATGGGACTATGATGATGGATAAAGATGTAAAACAGTGAAGCCAAAAGAAGTAGAGCTCCCCCTGGTGACTGGCTGCAGAATAGGTCATAAGCTCCACCTCCTCCGTATTAGTTGTAATAATAATAATAATAATAATAATAATAATAATAATAATAATAATAATAATAACAGAACAGAATACTCTTTATTTGTCCCAAAATGGAGAAAAAAAGAAAACCCACGGTTCAGAACAGGTTCACCGTGACGCAATACTAACGAATGTTTCCGCCCGGTTTCGAACCGGGGACCTTTCGCGTGTGAGGCGAACGTGATAACCACTACACTACGGAAACTGCGGATGACCCCATCTAGTTACACCCCGTACCTGACCTCTAGACTAGTTTCTGGAGACGTAACATTTATTTTCCTGCTAAACATAACAACACAAAAAAACACCAATAGGCCGTTCAGACTGGTACTGAACACACAGTGGACAGTGGCTTTCTTCGGCTAAACCACAGCAGACGAAAACATGCACTCACATACACACTTTTACACAGAGAGACTGAACACATTATGTGCATGTCAGTATGCTTTGGATGTGAACAAGGTTTTTATTGCCTTGGCATGTAGCCTCGCCTCCGCCTCCGCCAACATGACAGTTTAATTTTCTCCAGTTAACCTTTTCATACAACACGTTCACTGATAAGCTGAGGTAGATTTACCCGCTTCCCTTCCCAGCCTTTACTCTATCTTCCTTAGAGCCAGCACAACACCACCAACAACACACCTGCACATAGAAATACACGCCACGAGCACGCAAACAACTTCCTGTGTGCACAAAATAATGATCTCTCGCTTATATGTGCTGGTGTGAATTGTGTTTGCAAATTGTACTTCAAACTAATGCAAGGCATACTCAAATCTAATGCAAAAATAGAAAGAAAAAAAATGAATCCTGCAAAACACACTTTCAATTGGAACAAGCCGTTGTTGAGCTGCTTCCATTTTTCTTTCCCTAAACAAACAACTTCACAAACAAAACCATGTCACCTGATGTTCTTCTGATCCGGCCAGTGTGTTCTTACTGAGGTGGTTAAATGTGGCATTTGTATTATGAGTAGGATATTTGTCTGAGTGTAAATGTAGTCATTCTTGGGCAACAATTTAACCTACTCACCACCCATGCACTCTAAAACATGTCTTTAAGATTCAATTCACAATGAATACGTTCTTCAGTTTATCTTTTTTTTTATAGTAATATTTGTGGATACAATGCTGTTAAATCTATTCAGTTTGTTTTTATTGTGTTTCATGCATAAGTACAGTGGATATTAAAAATTTAGAAATTTAAAATGCAAATTTAAAAAGTTATCTTGTAGCCATTTGCTAAAATCATTTAAGTTGATTTTTTTTCCCTCATCAGTGTGCACACTGCACCATATTTGGACTGAAAAACACAGAAAAGTAGACATTTTTGCGAATTCATTTAAAAAAGAAAAACTGAAAAAATCAAGTTTTCAGACCTTTTGCTCAGTATTGAGTAGAAGCATCCTTTTGAGTTAATACAGCCTTATTGGGAATGATGCAACACGTTTTTCACACCTGGAATTGGGGATCCTCTGCCATATCTCCTTGCAGGTCCTCTTCAATTCTGTCAGGTTGGATGGTAAACACTGGTGGACAGTCATTTTCAGATCTCTCCAGAGATGCTGAATTGAGTTTAAGTCAGGGCTCTGGCTCATTCATTCAAGAACAGTCATTATTTTAGTCGTTATTTTAGCTGTGTGCTTAAGATCATTGTCTCGTTGGAATGTAAACTTTTGACCCAGTCTGAGGTCCTGAGCACTCAGGAAAAGGTTTTCTTCCAGGATGTCTTTGCACTTGGCTGCATTGATCTTTCCTTCAAATGTAACCAGTCATCCTGTCCGTCAAGCTGAAAACCACCCCCACAGCATGATGTTGCCACCACCATGCTTCATTGTTGTATTGGGCAGGTGATAAGAAATGCCTGGTTTTCTTCACACATATTGCTTAGAATTAAGACAATTTTTATTTTATTTTTTCTCACAGACTAGGTCCTTCCTGTGTTTTTTGGCTAACTCTATGCAGGCTTTAATGTGTCTTGCACTGAGGAGAGGCTTCCATTGGGTCACTCTGCCATAAAGCCCCGGTTGGTGGAGGGCTGTAGTTACTTTCTAGACTTTCTAGAGTTCTCATCATTACAAACATCTTCCATTTAAGGATTATGGAGGTCACTGTGCTATTAGGAACATTAAGTGTAGCAGAAATACTTTTGTAACCTTGGCCAGATCTGTGCCTTGCCACAATTCTGTCTCTGTGCTCTTTGGGTAGACCCACTGACCTCGTGATTCTCATTAACACTGACATACACTGTGAACTGTAAGGTCTTATATAGACAGTTGTGTGCCTTTCCTAATCATGTCCAATCAATTTAATTGAACGCGGGTGGACTACAATGTGGAACTATCTAAACGATGATTAGAAGGAATCAGCAGCACATGAGTCAAAATACGAGTTTCACAGCAAAGGGTCTGAAGCTTTTTGATATTTCAGTTTTTCTTTTCTTTTCTTTTAAAAAATCTGCATTTCTGTGTTTTTCTGTCAAAATGGGTGATGTGTGTACATTGATGAGGATAAAAATCAGCTTATATTGTTTTAGCAAATGGATCCAACATATCAGAGTGAAAAATGTAAGGGGGTCTCACTACTTTCCATACCCACTGTATCTCCAAACCAAAACTTTAGACTGGCACTAACTGTTGAAGCTTTAGAGGAAGTGAGGACTGTCTTAAATACCTGGGCTGAGATTCTGCAAATGTCCTCACTGTCAAGGTTAAAATCTCAAAGAGGTCTGCACAAAGAGGAGCGAGCACACACACACACACACACACACACGCGCGCACACAGGGTCTGTTTGTCAAACCAAATGTCAGTGCTCTGTGTTTATGATAAAAACCTTGGAGAAGACGTGCTCAGTACAAATGGAACAGGCCTTGCTTGTCTGAATGAATCGGATTACAACACGAGACGTGCACATACACACAGAGAGATAAAGTGTGTGGACCAATTATTTGTATGCTGTTGTGTGTCCATCAGTGTGTGTGCAGACGTGGAGGAGCTGCTGCTGTCTGTGTGCGGAAATAGGGTCTTCCCATAAGTGTGTTGAATATATATATATATGTTGCTTCATGGCCTTGTTTGACAAATATTTACCATATATGGTCTTTATATTGTTATATTGTAATAGGGATGAGGCATTTTAACATAAAGTTGTTTGATTGTGAATTAAAAACCCCAAAATTCAGCAGGGATCCACCAGGCTGACAAATACTGAATAACACAAATATGAACAACACACAAGGGTTAAACTCAAGAAACTACTGTCATTTTTGTTTGTGTATTTTTCAGACATAACAGTTCATCTGTAACATTTAAGGATATTTCTGATTTGGTTTATGTCAACCCAAACCCTCGTCCAAACCCTCCAAACTGTTTGCTGCTACTTGTCATTTCAGTCACTAGTCTGTTTACTATGTTTGGTACATGGGCTACAGTTTGATGAAAAGAGCACCTTTAAGAAAAGAAACTGCAAATCTGTGGGCTACTTCAGCACCACGGACAGCACCATTACTTTCTCAGGAGTCTAATGCGTATATTTAGATTACTCATGAAACAGCAAAATAATAATATAAACAAACAAAACAAGGCAAAACAACTCTTTGGCATTGTGTCAAATATAAAAACTAAATTAAATTAAAATACAGAAACACCTGCATTCTGCTTTTCTATCCTTTGTACTGACAAATATCGGCCAGCTACGCTATCATTAGGTTAATTTCAGCTCATATGAGCAGAATCTGGCTCATATGAGGCAACACATCTGCTTGAGGCTGGCTGGGGGGAGACAAGAAAAGAAAGGGACAGAGAAGAGAAGGGAAGAAAGAAGGAGAAGAAATTAGCAGAAGCTGAATCAGATACACCGATCAGTCATAACATTAAAACCACTGACAGGAGAAGTAACTAACGTTAACCATCTTGTGACTACTCAGTGTTCTGCTGGGAAACGTTTGGTATTCATGTTGTTGTTACTCAGACATGTACCACCCACCTAGACCAGACCAGGAACCCCCACCTCATAGCAACGACACTACTTGTTGGCAGCAGTCTTCCCCAGCAGGATGCAGCTTGACACAGACAAAAACTGGCCTCCAAATTCACCGGATCCCAAACCGATCTGGTATCTGATTTTTTATTTATTTTCAGAATTTTTAGAGCTCCGTGTTAAATGAGACATTTCCCAAAATACTGAGATCAAATTTCACTGAAACTAACACTGCGACCAAACCGTAAATTATATCGATTGCCATTTTTGGAAAAAAAAAGTTATGCTTTCTGTGACCCGTACAAAGAGACGATTATGTTTCTACTGCAAAGTATTGCAGAGCAAGAAGCCGCCAAAGTGGGAAGGGTGTTTTCCGAACGTTTGAGATTTTCCACCCTTTTTCATTTATTTCAGTGGAACAACCCTGATCCACAGAGGCCCCTCCCCTCAACTCCATGACCAAAGTTTCCCCACTAATAACATCCGGTTTCCAGACACCACAGGACACCCTCATAAGACCCGTGTCCATTCTCTGATCAGTCACAACTGTCTAAAAAGGCACAATGGACACCTAGACAATATTAGGAAGGTGGTCATAATGTTACGCCATACATCTGAATAAAACATACATGCAGCATATAAATTAGATACAAACAAGAGCGCAAGGTATCCATGCTACATTACAGATTGATAATGAATAAAGAACGAATGGAAAGACCTATAGCATTCAAAATGTCCACTGTTGAAAGGCTTAGTGAGTGTACAGAGCGCTCATAAAGAAAATGATACAGGAATAAATAAGAGCACAGTGGCATAAAACTGTCAGTGACAGCAGTAATTCTATTACAGCTGAGCTAGCTGGTAAACTGCAGTGAAATAAGAGGCATCAGAAACACAAAGCTCCAGGCCAGGGGCATTCACAGATGACACATGACGGGGGTGTAGGGGAGAAGGAAAAAGGGGCAAACAACTAACTGCATGTCATACAGTAGTAGAGTAGAATAGAGTAGAATAGAGCGTCCAGCAGCTTTACACCAACATACGCAGACATCAGACAACATAACAGTAAAATCAACATAAGTAATAGCAGCAGTAAGAGCTGTGCTGCTAATATATATACGACTGTATGAACATGGATGTCTGTACAAAAGAGGTGTCTCGTTCCAAGTTATGTACAGTTAACCAGGCATTTTCACTTTTTACATTGTTACATTTTTACAAAGGTGGCTGTGGGGACAAAGGACCCCCTGAACCTCTCAGTAGCACATGAATGCATGAAGAGTGACGGAGAAGTAACTAGGGCACAGGTGCTCAGTGCATCATGGGAAGTCCTCCGGCAGCTGGTTCAGGGTCACCTGAGCTAAATGAAGGTTTTAAGCCTAACCTCTAGAAGTAGAGAGTGTGTCCGCCTCCCGAATCCAAACTGGGAACTGGTTCCACAGAAGCTGAAGGCTCTGCCTCCCATTACTAACCTGCACATTGAGAGCAAAGCGATCTATCGGGATGATATGTTACTAGGAGGTATTTGTCTTTAGTAGAAAGTTACGGGTCATTGAAGTCTTTGATCAATCAAACACTCTCACACACACACACACATGCATGCACGCACACACACACACACACACACACACACACACACAGAGGAAAAAGCTAGTGTGGTATTTTATCACATTAAGGGCAATTGCTTTGACTCCAGTAATGACACTAAATGACCTCAGAGAAGGGCTTTTTCACTTATTGATTTTCATTTTACTTCCATATACACTTCAGTCCATCTTTCTTGAGCCATTTCATGGCTTTCACTAATGTTACTATGTCCCCAGATTTCAGTTAGCTGGTAAGTACAGTGTTAACCTATAGAACCTATGTTGGGATAATGTCTCCTTCCAGTCACAGAGCTGAAATGTTTGAATCTCCCCATTAAGGTATCGTAGTCACATATTAAACATTTTACGTTTAGATTCACTCACACTCACTAAAATGTATCTTGATCTGAAAACCATGCAGAATTTATTAGCGTGGTCATTTATTTACAGAGGGAATATTTCTTAAAATGTTGCATTGATCGGTCTAATCACTTGGCACCAGTGGTGGGCTGTTCACCCCTGGATGGCCTAGCAACATCTAACAGCAAGTCATGCTGTGTGCTATCAGTTTGCATTACGGGATTTGGGGGTTGTTGGGTGTGTTATTTTCCTACACCATGTAATCTTGATGAAATATGGCACTGTTCGTAGCCCTACACTTAACCGTCTTCACAGCAGTGCAGTTTTATAGCTACCATCTTACGTTAAAGGACACATTAAAGGCTTTAAATGTGCGGCGATGACAGAGCCATGCTTTCCACGCGTCAGTCCGAGGTATCATAAAGTTGAGGAAGAAAATATCCTCGTCTTACTTTTCAGATCCCTGGTATGTTAATTCGGTTCAATACATCTTGTGAGACTGTGACGTCTGATTAAAGTTGTTGAGATGCTGTTAAGTTCAGTTTCATTGTGATTCATTTTCCACCCACGATCCATCAGCCGTTACACTGAATTTTATTGGATAATGTTTCAGGGAAACCCACCTTTGTTATTCAATACACAACACAGACTGTATTCCTCAGCAGCCCAGATTATACCCTGCTTTCATTACTCAACAATGAGACAATAAACATATGCTGCTATATCCATTCTATATTTCTCTACAGCTGCACAAAGCCCCTTAAATATCACTAATCCAGGCTCATTTTTATTCATTTTAAAACCATCATTTTCTACCCATCAAGACCAATCCTGTCAGAAGTGGAACATGTAGCAATAAATGATGGAGCAACAATTTCTTTTAACCTTCATTTGCCCAGGAAACCGCTGTTTGGAAATCTCACTTTTAAAGCTTTCCGAAGGTGCATCCATTGTTTGTTTAATTTGGTAGGCCCGCTGAGTTGAGAAGCTTCCGTGGAACGGGCCTGACCTAGAAAACAACATCGAGACAAAGACAAAGCTGTTCAGACGCAACATGCACAAAATATTTGCACAAGGTCAGAAATAATTGCAGTGGTAGTCATGCAAAGCAATCATGCAAAGTTTTGAGGAGGTTATCTAGAAAAGAATCAGAGTGAATATAAAGGAATAAATAACACATGATCACAATAAATAACAATGATCCTTTCTTTTAAAACTAACACCTGTTGTTTCTGCAGATCCAGTAGGTGCATTCAGACTCTGCAAGCGTGACGCTGTTCAGTGAAGTGACTCTAGTAACTTTTCTCTGAGAAATAAGTGTATGTTAAGGCACTCTCAATCACTATCATCACTGGCAAAACAAGAGATGACTTTTATTATCAAGCAGTATAGGACTTACAGCCATCGCTTATCAAAAATGAACCAATGGTCCTTTTTGTGCTTTTTTGTGCTTTTCTTATTCAGGGAATAACAGAAGAAGAAGAACGAGCAGCCGCAGTGAGCTCTTACATGAGGAGCTGCAGGCGACAGGCAGCACGCCACTGCTGTTCACAGGCTCTTGTGCAGCACAAAGTCAGAACACGGTTGCTCGCAGAATGACAGAAAGAGGCCAATTATTGCTGACTTCTCTATAACAAAATGACAAACCTGACATTAAGCCACGTTTGTTGCCACCACCAATAAACACAGGTGTTGCAAAATCAGCCAGGACTGAGATGTTTGACTTTGCCGCCTTAACGACAGCCTAAATTGGAACTGGTAAATTGTTCATGATTTACAGATTCACTGTGAAATCAGAGTTTGGCTTCTCAGTGAGCCGGGAGTCATGTTACACTGAGCTCTGGTAAATTGCCATCTAACTTGTGCCTGTGCACCCTTGAAGATTAATGTGAACGCAAGCAGTGACAAAGTTTCCATTGCAGTTCCTTATTGATGAGAAATATGATGTTTATTGGCAAATGTTCATAGTGTTTGTCTTCTGGCTAAATGTTTGTTCTGTATGAATCATAGGCTTGTGATTAGGGATTGGCATCGATAACAGGTTCTTCTATAGAATCGGTCCCAACTGGTTAAAGTCATCGATATCATTAGCCTTCATCCTCATTGATTCCCCTTATCAATACTTTTCATGTCGAATCTATACGCCACAGTCCAGACAGTGGCGGTATACACCTAAAAGCTGTTTGCCAACCACCATAAAATGAGAGAAGAAGAAGAATCACATGACGACAAGGAAGATACTGTGGCAGGAGACTGAAACAGTCAAAAAGTGAGGCTTCACTTCACTAGAAGGGACTGTAACAGCGCCACCGTAATGTCAATCAAGGGCGGCAACGCCACCAACAAGCTGAAACATTCATGGATGACACACGGCATTAAATACAGCGAGTGCCAGGTGTTCGACAATGTCCAGTCAACAACTGCAGCCACCACTAAATCTCAGCAGAGCAGTGCTGCTGAGGATCCAGTGAACAATTTCCTATTTGTTTTCTCACACGAGCTCTTATCTCTTGTTTAGAAACTCTGTAAAATTGCAGCTGTTTACACGAAACCATGAACGCCTGGACCGAAAATTCACAGGAGGAATTAATAAAGGAATCGATAAAGAATCGGATCGATAAACAGAATCGATAATGGCAAATGTATCAATAAAGTCTTAGTCGATACCAATCTTTACATGAGATGCACAAAATAAATTCTGACAATAAAGTGAGATCAAATCAGACGTTTAAGACACTGGTTTCTGCTGCACCTCAGAAGGGCTGTTGACCCTTGAAGCGAACGTTTAACTTGCCATTAGCTAATGTTTGATCATGAATGTTTTAGTTAGCTAATTGGTTCTCACCTTTGTTGAAGGATTTCTTGTTCTTAACCTTCCAAATGGCAGCACTATTGACCCATGAAGATCTAAAGTACTTATAACTGTCTTTTACTTTTCTACAAAGTTTAATAATATGACTTTAATTTGACTTAATTTGTCCTACGTTTCCTATTCAGCATTTGAAAACACAAGCCCTTGTACACCTTAAAGCTGAGGTTCTGTGAACAGCTACGGAATCAAAACTCAAAACAGGGGTCTTCAACATCATCCAGGCCAAGGACCCCAAGCTGATGAGATATTAAGTAGGGACCCCCTAACTACAACATTTGTTCTATATTAAACTCAGCCTAGTGCTATTTATAAATATACATTATTATTATCATTTTGCATTCAATATTAAGCTGCAAAATTCAAATATTATTTTTTTCACAGTAGGGTGGCTGTCTGTATATATATATAAAAAAATAATAATAATTGACAGATTCATGTTTTAACTTTAAAGACAGTGTGTTTAGCGGTCTTTACCAAGAAGGTTCCGTGTCCGTTTCCATGCCGACTGGGGCCTTTCTGGGTGGAGTTTGCATGTTTTTCATGTTTTTCCTGTGTCTGTGTGGGTTCTCTCTGGGTACTCCAGCGTCCAAATGATGCTCGTTAGGTTAATTGGTGATTCTAAGCTGGCTGTAGGTGTGCAATTGAGTGTGAATGGTTGTGTGTCTCTCTGTGTTAGCCCTGTGTTAGACTGATCTGCCTGGGGTGTCCCGGTGGCCCGGTGACAGCTGGGATAGACTCCAGCCCCGACGCAACAGACCAGAGGACGAGCAGTTAGAGAAAATGAATGAATGTATGAACAAAAGAAAGAGGCAGCAAACACGCACCTCTCTGCTAAAAGTGTAGGCCATCTTGACCGAAAGGTCAGCGGTTCGAATTTTTAAAAATCCTGTGATACGACGTCAGACAACACACAGAAGAGCAAATGGCTTAAAGGAGACGATCTGTTTTCCAAACAGGTGGTGTTTTTGTGAATGAATTTCCCCTGGGCCGGTCAGAGGAGCGGGTCCAGCGTCCCCTAAATGTCGAGCAGGTGGAGGGTTTTCAGAGATTCCCCTGCATCGAGGAGCAGATCAGCAACAAACTCATGGTAATGAATGCTATTATACCCACCTCGGTGTGCGGTAGCTTTTCTCATCGAAAATGCCATGTTTGTGTTGTATTTTTGGACATACTCAGCGCCAGAGAGAGAAGATATGATATATGATCTGCATCACAAAAAAAGCAAGGTGGTGTTTTCCATTCCTGATTTTAATCTGAAAGGAGATTCATTATTATGATTATTATTATTATTTTGCTTGTTATTCCATGTGAACAAGGTAAAAGAGGTCCAGGTGTCTCTCCTTTGCTTATTACTCTGCATGCATTTGCGTTGAGTCTTCTCTTTGAAACAAAACTTGCAATTCAACCAAATAAAACTGGTGTCAGTCCATCTGCCACAGCTGTACTGTAGTTTCTGTGATTGCAGCGCACCACGGAGCAACAAAGAACGATATAAAAAGCAGTCACACAGAGCAATGACAGCCCTCACTGTTTCCACCGCTGACGGCTTGTTGCGCTGCACATACTGTACATTGGCAAATAAATTGATTTCAGACTATTTTCCTCTATTTATAATGACAGTATTAACAGCAGCACCTTCTGTGTTTTATTTAATTCCACACACACAATGACGTTCACCTGTGGCTGTTTTGGTGCAGCGTCTTCCTCAGAGGTGATCTGACAGGTGGACTGAAAGAGCCGACTGCGAACCTTCTCCTGGATTTAGTGGACGACCGCTCGCAGCTTCCAGCCTCTCTTTTGCATGTGCTGATTCCAAGACAACTAGACTCCTTACTCCTCCTCCTCCTCCTCCTCCTCCTCCTCCTCCTCCTCCTCATGACTCCTCAGTGACAGAAGAAAGGAACTGTGAAACTGAAGGGAACAAAGTGGCTAACAAACCAAGAAACACAGAAAGACGAAGAGAGAAAACAACCAAGAGACAAAAACAAAGAAAGAAACCAACCAACTCAAAAAAAGCCAGAGAAAACTCTTTAATTGGTGCTGAAGTGCAACAAAAACATGTCGCTCATGAAATATTTACTTGTTCTTTGTAATCTTTTGGTTGATTTCCTTCCAGCCTTCGTCCCTCCAGACAGACGCGGTTTGTCGTTCTAAATGCAAGCCTGGATCACCACTAGAGCTGGGACAATGCGTTAGGAATGAGACCTGGTGGAGGTCCAAATTCAATTAACACGGGAGTACGGAAAGTACGTGTGATCCCCCGCCAATGTGATGAGGCTCTAATTAGGTTAATCATGTCATTGTTATTGGACTGCACATTTTAACAAAACCCTGTGCCGAGTGCCAAATTTGCAAGAGTGGGGACGGCTTCCAAACCATCTTGATACTTTTGGCAAAAGAATAAATAGTTTTTAATAATAATAATAATAATAATAATAATAATAATAATAATAATAATAATAATAAGGATAATAATGAAAGAACGAAAATTACCTGACAGACAACAGCCCTCATCACATACAGTACACAAACTTCACAATGCTGTATCTATTATATACAAATGTATGTGCAGCAGTCTGAGAACTATATATTACAAAGATCCCAGTATTTAAGAACCTCTTGGAGTACAGACTCAGGCTACATGAGATGTCTCTTTCGCTTGGCACGAAAGCTTGCCTAGGCTTTCGTTTATTCAAAAAAAAAAAAAAAGAAATCCCCAAAGGCAAGCCTGGAGAAATACCTTTTAACCAGAGCGCGATCAGCTGAACATCTTTGATGCCTTTTCTGTTTAAAAGTTGTATGAATTCCCTCTTTGACTGGTTTTCAGAAGAAAGTTGGAGCCCAAAATCTAGGCCGGATTTGCCGTTGTCAAACAAATCACTACAGCCAATCTCCCTGCTGTTCATCAACTGCCAAATGAAGAAATTCTTTATAATGTCAAAAAGTTGCAGAGCGAAGATTAACAGCCTTCGATTTCCAATCCAACCTGCTGCAGCCCTGCGTGTAGCCCCCCCATGTGAGCTCATTTCGCTCGCTGACATACATCTGTTTTCAGGCGTTGCAGACCCTGGTTGTGTGGCCTGTTTGAACTATCCTCCTGATCCAATAAAGACAAACGTGACCTCGAAACTCTGGGAGTTTACGGCTCAGAGTTTGTCGACACTTTATCGTTTGACCGTGGCATGCACCTGTGCAGAAATCCTGGGTCATAAGGAGCAAAGTTTTCCCAGCCTGGTGTGGGAAAAACACGGCCTCCCAAGTGCGAGCAGGGCTTCAGTGGGTGGACTGAAAGTGGCCCCGTGTTAACGCTGGTGCAGCCGTGTGGGCGTGTTGTTTCAGTAACGGGTGAGATGATGAAATACGATGGAAGTGCATTAGTTCGCCAAGCTCAAAAAACTGTGCAGAGATGTTTATGAAAACAGTCGGGCAGCATTGCAAGTTTGAACAGCAACTTTTTTGCAAATATTGCAATATATAATTAATATGTACTTACTCATATTTTATTAACCGACCTTATGAGACGCTATATTGCGTTGCAAGCTGCAGTCAGGTCAGTTTTGCAAAGCGGCAGACTAATAATGCTCAAGAGTATTGAATAACAATATTTCTCTTTAGTCTTCTGACTTATGACTTTTTGCATGATATCATTTCTTGCATCATTTTAATGTTTCTTGTGCTTTACTTGCTTTACTTTGACGGCCTGGATGATAAATTTTTCATGTTTGTACTTATTCTGACCTCCTATCACCTTCATCAACAAAATGTTTTCTCTATATAACTAATAAAGTTCCATATACTGTACCGTGAAAATTAGTGACATAATACTGAGCTGTGACAGATTATCCTCATGGATACAGTGACTTCACCTCTCAGCTTTGGTGCAGATATGAAGACCTTGAGCACGCGTGTCCTGCCAACAGAACTTTACTCCGTGAAAGCTTAATTTCAGGGTGGATAGTAGAGGCAAAGGTTGGGAATCAAAATTGAGTTAAGGTGAGAGGTGCTGAGGGGTGGAGAGAAAGGTTGAGGGCCTGCAGTACACAGCTGCTGGCCGGACTAATTCACTCTCTGTCTCTCCTCCACTCTCCCCTCTGTTCGGATACACTTCAAAATAAGTACTCTATTCCAACCAAAAGTGTTTTACCTTCCTTGAGACGCAAGTATCTCAAGTTGGAATGAGTGTTTCTTTTTGTTGCTGTAAGTTTCTATGTTGTCAGCTCCTTTGAATGTTACTACTCAAGTAACAAAGATTTTGCGACCCTGTAGGGGTTGTGGACCTCCCTGTTGAAGACTTATGATTTAGACTTATGATTTATGTTGTCAACATGCACATCACATTAGACAACATTAGGACACTGATGCGTTAGGCCTGTCAATGCGTTCATGCAGAGGTGGACCTAGCAGACACGTTAGATCCTGATTTGACCTAAGAATGTTTCCTTGATCTTCTCTGACTGGCTGAATGCTTCTAAACCTCACTGAGAGGCGCACAGACACAATTTAAAATGTGTGCCAAAGTGCCCATATATGGTTCCTTGCCCCTTAAAGGGTTAAATAACTTCGACAAGAACCTCTCTCCAATATTTGAAGTGTTCTGTACCTTTAGGACCAGTTTCAGCACTTTCAAATTCTCACCTGAGCTTTCCCATCCCTTCTGTGCTACATTACCTCACTGCGCACGCACACACACAAACACACACACACACTCAGAGGCATCAGCTTTTTCCCATGGAGTGATGAGTAGTTGAAAGTCCCAGAGCTCGTCTGGGCTCGTTATCACCTCGTTTTCTCCTCATTAGGCTGAGATCAAAGACAAGGGGGTAATTAACGAGGTTCACACCACTGTAGGCTATTGTACAGCCCCACTCTCAGCTCAGCTGTGGAATGGCTTGGGCTAGCCCACGCACGTACACACACACACATTTATTTACATCCGTCTTTGGGAGGACATTCATTAGCATTCTCTTATCATCCCCTGACCTTAACCATCATCTTTACTCCAACCCTGACCAAAACCTAATTAAAACCTTAACCTTAAAATTGAGTCTCATTCCTCAAACTCACCTGTCGACACACACACTACTTGCAGCAGCTACACAAAGTTCACTTTTTTAAAAGCATTACATAAACTTACAATCAAATTGTGACTCGCCCTAACACCAGCCTTGGACCAAGCCTTCACCTGGAATGTGATGATTTACATTAGGACTTGATTTATGTCCTCAACGTCCTCATGTCCTCACAACACATGTGACAGATGTACTTCAACACTTTATCTGGTACACACACACACAACCACACACACATCTGAATATATTCATTTAAGATGTGTAGCAGACCTTCCAGTTCACAGGATGATAATTTTGAAATGACTGAGCCAAATATTTTTTACACCTATCGTATAACAAACATGCCAGATGTAGACTCATGCTCACTGTGGTAGTGATTACTCTTGAGGGATGGCAAATGTTATTGGGGGAAATGGAATTGGGGTATTATTTAAAAAGATCGGGCTTTTGTAGTTATTTGTTTGAGGTTTCCATAAACCAAAACCCCCTCACGGTAGTGTCAAAAGGTCTTTCTTTTTTATTCTGTTTTAATCATGGTCAGTTAGTGTGAAAGCTGTTAAAAACCCAAGAAGAAGAAGAAGAAGAAGAAGAAGAAGAAGAAGCAAAGTCATGTGAATAAACATGCTTGCTGTGTGGAAGAAAATCTCAGCAGCAGTTAGTAAAGTGTGCATTGTGGATGTTTGGTGAGGTGGTAACAGACAATCATTTAATACTACCAACTTGATTTACCAACTACAAGTAAATCCCCAAACAGAATACCTGGAGTCCACTCACACAAAGGCTGCACCTAAACAAGTACAACAACAAGAAGTGAATAATATATTTAAAAGAAGAATAAAGTTCCCAGAGATGGAGGGCTTCTGCACTGTAAATGAAAGTGTGGCAGGAAAGGGTATCTCACCTGCCGGGTAACGGGAGGAAATAACACAGAAACAGTTTGAACCAACATGAATGTCTGAAATGTTGATGAACAGGTGAATTATGAGGAATGACAAAGATCTTTAAAGATTGCCGGACTTTTCAAGAAGAAGTCTAAGACAGTTACAATAACTTAAGTCTTCATGGGCAATACGCAAATGCAATATCATCCTCATGTGCAATATTACAATATTACATTGTCACTTAATTACATTGTCACTTTTAATTCCATCCATTTATTTGCCATACTTTATCTGCTGTTTTACATTTTTTACATGTTGCCCTTTATATTATTTTCCACAGTTCATCTCACTCTTCTGTTACTGGCAGCAGGCCTGTCATTGTACACAATACACTGTTTTTTGCCCACCCACTTTTGTGATTTTATTCATTTTGTGATTTTTATTCTCTTGCTCTTCGCCCTTCAAACTGTCCTTCGGGGATAAATGAAGTTTTCTGATTCTGATTCTGATTCTGATTCTGATAAGCTCTGTGCTGCTGAAACATTTTCAAAATGTGTTTACACACACACACTCAAGCACTTGTTAGTTGTGTTTCCTGGGGGAAAAGACGTATATTTTACATTCCAGTGACTAAACCTCTGACAAGGCAACAGAATGCAAATACTACTCTTCAGGACACATCTTGTAGATGGTCAGTAAGGGTTTTTATGATAACTTTTCCATAGATACTTTAGTCAAAGAACTCCAGAAGAGGAGAACTCATTACATTTCAGCCCACACTTAACGCTTAGATGCACTATTAGTAACACAGTAGGAATATTTCTTACTTGACCTCTTTCGCACTTCCTTCAAGCACAGAACTGTTATTAAAGTCACACACATAAATTGCTATTGCTACTGCATTTACATACACACTTGATTAAAGTAATAATCAGAAAAGTTGAAATAACTCATGTAACTACCTCAATCAGAACAGACTGGCCCAATCAGAAGCAACATTGAGGTGGGAGGTGTAAAATGAAAAAGGGGAAAATTTTAGCTCTTATAACCATGTAAAGACTTGATCTGCTAGTTTCTCTCTGGTAAAAAAAAAAAGAAAAAAGATTAGAGCAACAGCTTTTTTAACGATCGCAAAAAGGTTTCTATATTTAAGTGCATTTACTGATTAGTCATCCACCCCCCCTCAGTATTTTTCCATTGCTGCTTCACCCAGTCTGCCAGCCACTCTAACCTCCTCCGTCAACTCCTCATCCTTCCTTTGTAATCAGGCCAGTGTACACTCACTGGCCACTTTATTAGGTACACCTGTTCAATTCACATGGCTGTGATTCAGTGCATTTAGGCATGTAGAGGTGATCAAGACAACTTGCTGAAAACCGAGCATCAGAATGGGGAAGAAAGGGGCTTCAAGTGACTTTGAACGTGGTATGGTTGTTGGTGCCAGATGGCCTGGTCTGAGTATTTCAGAAACTGCTGATTTACTGGGATTTTCACGCACAACCATCTCTAGGGTTTACAGAGAATGATGTGAAAAAGAGAAAATATCCAGTGAGCGGCAGTTGTGTGGACAAAAACGCCTTGTTGATGTGAGAGGTCAGAGGAGAATGGGCACACTGGTTGGAGATGATAGAAAGACAACAGTAACTCAAATAACCACTCTGAAGGCACAACAACTTTGAAGATGCAGCAGCAGAGGACCACACCGGGTGCCACTCCTGTCAGCTAAGAACAGGAAAGACTACAGTTGGCACAGAATCACCAAAATTGGACAACAGAAAATTGGAAAAACGTTGCCTGGTCTGACGAGTCTCGATTTCAGCTGCGACATTCGGATGGCAGGGTCAGAATTTGGCGTAAACAACATGAAAGCATGGATCCATCCCGCCTTGTATCAACGGTTCAGGCTGGTGATGGTGGTGTAATGGTGTGGGGGATATTTTCTTGGCACACCTTGGGCCCCTTAGTACAAACTGAGCATGGTTTAAATGCCACAGTCTACCTGAGTATTGTTGCTGACCATGTCCATCCCTTTATGACCACAGTGTACCATCTTCTGTTTGCAACACCTGGTTGAAAGTATGATATGAAGAATTAAGGCAGTTCTGAAGGCAAAAGGGGGTCCAACCTTTCACTAGCCAGGTGCACCTATTAAAGTGGCCAGGGAGTGTAGCCAGTTCCACACTTGCTCCTTTGTCATATTGTTCTTTTCCATGCAAGACTTTCCAGCTCTGCTCTGCATGACCCTCTGGTACCAACCCTGTCTGTCTCCGACTCGCCTGCTCCATCAGGTTTTCCTGTAAACCATCTCAACCCTCTTTTCCCACTCGAGGGTTCCTCCTTGGCCCTCCTGGTTACTGTTTGTCTGCCTGTCACTGTCTGATTAAGCGGTTGAAAAGCTCAAACTGTAACTGTGCTTGAGAAGAATGTTGACTTTGTCAGGAGAACAACCCAATAATCATCATGAAATCTCATTAAACCTCATCAAAGAATGCATGAAATCCTCGTATAAAATACACTGAACCAGTTTGACAAAAAGGCATTGAGAGCCAAGTTTGGGATCTTGTTGTATTATGTTAATAAATCAGACATGAGCCACTGTGATTTCTATGAAACATCACACTTGCGCTACCAAGGAAACAAAAGCTTTCTGGTTCTGTGCATATGCATATTTTATACACGTATGCACTCCTTGCTCCGTGGAAAGGGTACATCAATGCCAGAACAGTGTGATGCAAATATCACATGCATATTCAATGTAACGCGTTAAATGCTTCCCCTGAATGCACACACAGCATTCCCTGCACGACACCAACATGTCTCACCCCCTGTGGTGGTGTGTGGTGGCATGCTGGGAATGTGAGGTGTTCTTCAAGTGTGTTAGCAGGATAATCCTCAGTAGTGTGCTGCAAAATACCTGCCCTGAAGCTATTGCAGCTGTGCACGGACCAGCATGTTGAAAGTTTCATACAGCAGCAGAGCTGATGTGTACATACTCACACTCACACTCACACTCACACACTCAAAACATGTGTGTGTGTTGCAGGACATCAATGGTTCATACACTGAGGATCATTAAATAGGTCCCAGGGGTCCTATAGCCCATTTTCTACTACATGAATTCATAAGCCAATTTAAGGAGGGCCACACATTTGTGCTTTGTCCTAGAACTCTTACAACAGCATTTTCAAGGGAGAAAAACGTACCTCCTGTGGGACAGAACTTCTGAGCAGAACCCCCCCTCTCCCACACACACACACACACACAATCCTCCCCAACTCTCCAATAGATAGTTATACTATTCACTCTATTTCATTGTTATTGTTACACACATAGCAGATACTTTATTTCTTGCACACTTTTCCTGCTTTTCTTTATCCTTTTTTGTTTTCTAAGCTGGGTACCTGATGGCTTTGACTTCTTCTTCTCCATGGAGTTAATGTGTCAGTGGACAATCACTGAATCAAGACTGAAAAATTCAGTCTTGATTCAGATTCTTGATTTTAAAAAATTTAAACAAACTAGCTGTGTCCGTGCCTACAAGAAGGTCAGTGTTCTGTGTGCACTTAAGAGCCTGAGGGGAGCGACTCAGATTCAGAAACCACAATATAGAAGGATTCCTGTAAAACCCTGTGAGGTGATTTCACCGTCTGCTGACCACATATGGCAGTCAGAGTACTCTACTGTAGAGGTCCGGATGTCTATCCATCAGAAAGTTGGAGTGCGCCCATTTCATCCCACTGAACTGATGGGAAGTGACGTGCAAGGTGATAAAAACCAATCGTACAAATTTAACAAATGTTCAAGTTTTTTTGTGTTTGAGTGTCTGCCCTTAACAACATCCTGACCTGGGCAAGCTGTCCGTGTCGCCTGTACCTAAATCAAACAGAAAGGCAGGAATCATTAGGGATCTGTTCCTGTTAACCTTCGTGCCACTTCGCACCTAGTCTACGTTGCTTTTGTGGGAAACAAAGCCAGAAGAAGCACTTGAGGTGTTCCAGGGGCTCTAAAGTGGATCAAAGTTTCACAAACTCTGCCTCGTCCTTACCCAAGCCCAAGCCTTGAAGCTCCTCCTTTTTTCATGTGTCTTTCAGCCTACCAGCTGCCAACTATTCATAATCTTCTCTGCATTAAATTCTTCATCTCCTCTACATAAGCTCCACTGTAGTCTTTTTTTTGAAAACTGCAAATTTTTCTACCTTATAGTAATCCCTTTTTTCTCCTCATCTCTCAGCAGATTCAGCCGACGTCTGTCTTTGTCCTCTCTTCCCATGGACCCACTGGGTTCTCTTTGCCTGCTGAACCCTGATCACATCTGTGGCCTTTAACTCTGCGCTGCCTTTGCAAATAAATACCTGTTGAACTCAGAATGCCAATTCTTTCATGTCCTCCTTATTTTGGGTTGGCCTACTAGCCTCCTGGACACAAAGGTCCACAATGCCAGACATTTTGGAGATCCCAGAGAAAGCACCAACCCTTCAAAAGGTTTTTCAGTGGCCTCTGAATGTCACTGGAAAGGTGATCGAAGTCCCAAAGATGCAAACATTGGAGGCGTAAACACTGTCGAGGAGGTGAAGAATGCCCAGCAGAGACTCATCCCTCAGAACCTGCTGGTGTACTATCGCTGCTAAATAGAGAGGATCCTGACACAGTAGCACAGAGGGAAGTGCTCCGGGGGACTCATTGCATCGTAAAGTTTGCCAACTGCTGCCATCGAGCAGACGATGCAAGTTGATGAAAACCAGAACTAACAGACTGAAAACTAGCTTCTATCAGACAGCTGATTTAAACACTGCTAACGTGTAATCCATATGTCTGCAACAGAGGGGGGGGGGAGGGGGGGTGGCTGCAGTGGAGTCGCAAAATCCTTGGTTTGATACAGAACACATACAGTAGGTAGAGGGTCCCTAATCTCTCCATTAGTGGCCTGGAGAACTTTGAAGACCCCTGGCATAATCAGTTCACATTCCTTATTATAGTGGAATATAGATGTCTGTGTGTGTTTGTTTTCTCTTGGTATTTATTTATTTATTTATTATTACTTTTGCACTGAATGGACTGCACTCAACTCCGACGTACATGCTGCGATGACAAGAAAGATATTCTGTTCAATCCGGCCCAAGTAAAGGGGTTATAGTCACAAAAGGCCCAGGGCTTATGTTGGAGTTTTCAGGGATTCTTGGTGGATTTTCAGTGTTTCAAGACTTAGTACTCACACTGTTTAAATCTGTCAAGTTGCAAGATGTATATACAATTAGTCAAAAATCTGCTCCAACACTGCCCTTTCTAAGAATGCCCTGATACCCTTTGCAGAAATCTGTGTTATTCTTAATTATGTCCCTTAATTATGTCCACAAAAAAAAAACAAACAAAAAAAAAAACAAGTAATGCTTACATTCATACAGGATATGAACACAGCAAACCGTGCTTTGTGCTATCAGAGGGCATTTTACAGTTTTATTCCTGGCTATGTGGCACACTTTTTCATAAAAAGTATAGCTATAACTTATAAGGAAAATAATCTTCAAGAATACAATGCAACAATGAATAAAGCATCCACAGCACTTATATACTTTATGTTAATAATATTTAATGAAAAATGCAGGAAGTTCTGTTTTTTTCTGACAATGTCACACGGTACCTAATAGTATCCTCGCTGTCATTGTCCTTTTTTCTGTTCAGCTGCGAAGGGTTTCAGACCTGGATGCTACGTCTGTAGTTCATACAGTATCAGATTACTGTGAAGCTTTTCTCTTCCCCTGCTCCTAGAAACGCGCTGCATGAAGAATGTGTTTTTGGTGTTGGAGCTTATATACATTATGAATGGAGCTTGCCGCTTCTGGCTTCTCCTGGGAGGGGGAAACAAGCTGGAGACTGTGATATGAAGTGAGGTGGTACAGAGGAGAGGAGCGGAGGGAGGGGAAAAGAATGGATAAATGTTAAGGAGAAGCGAGAGAAAAAAAAAGAGAACCACAAGACGTCATCCATTATAAAAATATGGTAATCTGCCGTCTCCTCCAAGGTTAGGAAAAATGGTTGCATGTACTGTAAATATCAGCATTAAAATTAATATACAAACTTCTTGTGCTTCAGGCTACGGACAAAATTTAGAAGAGATGTCTTCCACCAAGACAAATGTTCCTTCAGAAACCAACATCCATGAAATCTATTATCATGCTGAGGCTCTTTCAATCCTGGTTTTGGATCTTCCTCTTAACTTGCTTCATCCTACCATAGACTGCAAACCAAACGATGCTGTAAGGTACGGTTCAAATGCAGGACACACTGAGGAGAGAGGCACATGACAAACTGACAAAGGACAAGAGGAAAGACGGGACAAAATAAAGGAAGAAAGTTGAGCTGCCACGAACCCAAAGGTGAAGTGAGCAATGATATTAAGCAGGGCATCAGCGGAGAAGAATACAAAGTGATAGTGGCAGTAAGAGTTGAGAGGCATTAGTTGCTGAACATATGGAAAATTAAAAAAGGGGGAGGAAATAAGGAAGGTGGAGTAAATGAAGCACATGAGAGGAAGAGTAGGAAGAAATTAGGTCTGCAAGGACTTGCCTATGTGACTGACTTATTCACTTTCACATAAATATATTTAATTAATCAATCAGAAAGTCAGGGATTTGAGGGGCGCTTATCGTTGCACAATATCCTGCAGAGGGAATAAATGTGAATCCAAAAGCAGTTGCATATTTGAAATTGTGGCTAACTGTAGCTGAGCCGCTGAATATTTCCTAAATGAAATTCATTCAGAAAAATTGTATTTATTATTTAGCAGTTAACCAAATTATTCATCTACTACACAGTAAAAAAAAGAAAAAGAAAAAAAGTTGACATGTGAATTGAAAAATGTGAAAAATAATCGATGGAAGGTTGCAGCCCTATGATGGGGGAGGGATGAAATAAATAAATGAAGGTTTAAGAAGGATGAAGAGAAGGGAAGGATGTGGAAAATGGAAGAAATACCAAAAGAAAGTAAAGGAATAAGGGTGGATTTTTTTAAAAGAAGAGAAGAAATAATTCATGAAAAAGAGAAGAGAGGTCAGAGAAGCAAAACAAAACACTTCTGAGCAGCGTTTATGCCTCACAACACCGTAACCTACGCACATAGCCAATGCCATTGAAATTTATACTTGTGTGTTCGTCAGTATGACTCACTCACTAACATCACAGAAATGTTAGTCAGCAGCAGGACTTTTTTGCCCGACGGGTTAATTTTTGTTTCTACTTCCTGCTTCATTCTCAACTGAAAACTTAGCTGAAGTTTCACCGTATCTCCAAAGCTCCTCAGTTAACTTTTCCTCCATGTGTTCCATCTCTCTTGATCCAAAACAATCAATTCAAAAATTGCAGAGATGAAGAAGCAGCTGGAAACAATAAAGCGCTGCAACCAAGCGGACCAATCACAGCTCTTCATCTGTTCCAAAGTTCCACCCAGACTTCCGGCGTGAAACCTAAACCGCCAATTACACCTTCATCTCCACCATCACCATGTCAGTGTGGTCCCTTTAAAATTGCACAAGGCAAAGCACCGCTGCCAGGTGCAAAGACGCCACGCAGCACTTGAATGGCATTGACACCGGTGTGTTGGAGGAAGTTGGGGGGTTTTCAGGTGCTGCGTGGTGTCTTTGCGTAAATATAGTCCCAAGTCTACATCTTCCCTAGGCAATGGTAAGCACATTGACCTTTGTACTCCATTTGAATGTACAGGTCACAAGAAGTGAGAAGAAGTAAGACGACTGGCTAATTGGCAACACTACATTACAGCCCCTATGCTAAAATAAAGCTAACAGCTGTGCTGCCTTATTAGGACAATGCCTGGACCGATTAAAAAACACTTTTTCTCACTTATCCAACTCTGGGGAATACGGTGGGCAAATTTCACATAGGGGTGGCGTATCCCTTTAAAAAGAACAAACACTGTTCGGGTTCAATTAGACTCTGCATCTCTTTAACAAGTTTCTCAACTATACTCAGAAATGAAGGAGGCATTGAAGGAAGCAAGAGGGAGGAAGGACACACACACACACACACACACACACACACGTTTGTATGGCTATCTTTGTGAGGACATTCATTTGCATAATGCATTTCCTAGCCCCTTACCCTAACCTTAACCTTAACATAATTCTAACCTTTACCCTAAAACTGAGTTTTAACCCTCAAACAGCCTTGTAAAGAAGTGTCCTCACTTTGCACAAATGTCCTCAATCTGATGGAAAGAAACTTAAACTGGTCCTCAGAAAGATAGCTGTACCAGTAATCAGACACACACACACACACACACTAACCTTCTGTCTGTAGTTTGCTGTGATTTCCTTGTTGAGCCTTTTCCTTATTATTCAATTAGATCAGAAAATTCATCTGACAGAAAACCTTCTGTAATCTCTGTTGCCTTCGCACACCAAACTTTAGTGTGTGTGTATATTTGTGTGTGTGTGTGTGTGTGTGTGTGTGAGAGAGAGAGTCAAGATAGGGAGACCAAAAGTGAGAAAGTGTGTGTGTGTGTGTGTGTGTTAAAAAGACCATATTGAAACTATGTGTTTGGGTCACACTGCTTGTCTGCAAGTGTGTGTTGGGCTAATTAGCATTCTGCTGCAAACACAGGTAACACGAGTGTGCGTGGTCGTGAGAGTTTGTGCGCCTGTGTGCTGCTGTTACACAGAAGCCCTCCTTCCCTGTGCTCTCCGCAGGTTGTTAAGCAGGTTGACTGATTGTAGCAAGTCTCATTTGACGTCCCATGATTCATTTCAGGAGGCGATGGAAGGAAGGAGAGTTTATATGCGCCAGGTACTTCACGAGTGGAAGAGAAATTGTGTGCGCATGTGAGTGTGTGTTTGGGGCCCTGAGGAAAAGGTGTTAGGAAAGGGTGATTATTTTTCTCTCTTTAACACCATATTACGTGATAAATAACCACATGCACCATTGCGGATACATTTCACTCTCTCTCTCACACACACATACAAACACATTGTCATTCTACTTTGGCTGTTGAGGAGGTGAACACACACCGAGAGTGTCTAGCACTCATCAAAACACCGGCAGCGTAAAAGGAAACACACATCCTTTCAGGTCGGAGCACGTCTGGATATAGGATGGTGTTGTATCCTGGCCAAATGGATCAAGCAGATATTTTATGCCTGTATGCTGCATTTGCTTTGAACCATAAGGTGCTGAAAGTTGAAGGGCCAGTGCAGTGGTATGGGCTGTATTTATTCAACACAAATCACCCACTAAGTACAAAGAGTATAAATCTAAGACATGGTAGTCAGCCAAGTCCACATGATGTTTCCCAGTTTTTGTCGCTAGTGGATGTTCCAAACACCCAGGACTGCTCTTTAAAATTCCCCTCACCAAATTTTTCCGAGTGAAACAAGTCGTGTAGCGTCTGGATGGAGCTAGCTCTCCATTTGAGTAAACTAAGAAAAAAGAAAAAGCCACAGCTCCACCTGATGCTCCAAACTCGCTATCAGATGAATTTGGTGGTAGGAACCAAAGTTGTGGATGGTGTTTGCTTGAGGTAAAAGTTTGGGGAACTCTGTCTTATGTCGATCAACTGTATCAGCCGGTTCAACTTGGTACCTGCCCACTTGGCACTGGCAAAGCTTAAGCAAAAACAAAATGTTATAAGTTTGATCCCTGGTACTTGAACAAAAATTGAGTTGTTCCCAGGACAGTTAGCAGACCAAACTGAGGAAGCATTTATTTCAGCCAGTCAGGCATAACATTATGACCACCTTCCTAATATTGTGTAGGTTTGCCTTGTGCCTCCAAAACAGTTGTGACTCATCAGTGAATGGACATGAGTCTTCTGAGGGTTTTCTGTGGTGTCTGGTAACAGGGAGTTGTTAGTGGAGTTGAGGGGTTGAGGGGAGGGGCCCCTGTGGATCATCTTATGGATACTTGACCAGGTTAGGATATAATGAATTTGGAGGCCAGGTCAACATCTTGTGCTGTTTTTGTAAGTATTCTGAGTTGTTCCTAAACTGTTTTTGTGTGTGTGTCTGTGTCAGGCTGCATCTTGTTGGGGAGGTCTGCCATCAAGGAGTGACATTGCAATGGGGGTGGGGGTACTTGGTGAGTAACATCCACATAAATGCAGAACAGTGAATTGTCACATAATGGTCAGTGTTATTTACTTCCCCTGTCAGTGGTCATAATGTTATGCCTGATCAGTGCCTAATAATTGAATGCTGGTAGCAGCTGCATGACCTGCAATACTATCACTTATGTCAATAAACTAAAATCACGTTTATCTCAACCTGATTTAAAAAAAAAAAAATCTCCTTCACAGACATTTCTCAAATTTTCTGCTCCATCTGAACACGTATTTTATGCAGGAAGCACACTGCACTGTAACAAACAGTCACATCCCGTTTTTTTTTTGTTTAGTTTTTTTCAGTAAAGTGAAAACACACATTATTGTGTTTACTCAATGGCTCCATCCACTGTCCTTGTTTTCTTTTGCACAAATTGCATTTGGCACCGTTCACTTAAGAGACACTTTGCTGTCGTGCATCAGTGCAATAAAAGCTGAGTTGTATTTGTTGTTATTCACTGCTGATTTCTGGAGCACCTTTCCATCTAAACCCTGCCATGTTGGCCTTCGTGTAGGCGGCATCTCCAACCTTGGCCGTTGACTGTCTCGCTGATTCCATCTCAAAAATTCATTTTTTTATTTACGTTTTTTTGACATTCTGATCAAGACAACACGAACTGTGTATGTTGTTGGTTAACATAACACAATAAGGCAGCATTTTTAAATCATGGACTGCTCTACTCTTTATTTATACCCAGGTCATCTTTTAAATTTATATGTGAATTTAGTCAAGCATTTGAATGCATTTAAATATATCAATTAAATAAACAAAGCAGTTCCATGTTGCATCCTCCCCTGAATTTGAAATTAAAATTCCACCATGATGAATGTATCATACTATTCCAATAATAATGAGAATAATGCATTGGTCACAATATGAATGTACCCGCTCTCATCTGAAGGAGTTTTCAATCTGATAGAGAGGGGTGGATTAAACCTTTAATAAACTGTTCAAGAGGAATATATCAGTCTCCAAATTATCTACAGTGGGGGAAATAAGTATTTGATCCCCTGCTGAATTTGTAAGTTTGCCCACTTCCATAGAAATGATCAGACTCTGGTTTTTATGGTTGTTTACTGGTTATGGGTATAGACAGAATATCAGTCGAAAATGCATAAAAAACACACAATCTAAAAGTTATAAATTGTTATGTATTTTATTAAGGGAAATAAGTATTTGATCCCCAACAATTCACTTAGAATTCAGGCTCCTACAGATTGGCTGGTGCGCATGTGGCACACAGCTGTGCTCAGTCAACTAATTACCAATACTCCTGATCTTAACTCGTCATGTATATAAAGCACACCTGCTCTAAGAATCAGTTTCTTACATTCCAACTTCTACAGCACCATGGGCAAGACCAAAGAGCTGTCAAAAGATGTCAGCGACAAGATTGTAGACCTGCACAAGGCTGGTATAGGTTACAAAACCATCAGCAAAAGGCTTGGTGAGAAGGTGACAACTATTGGTGCCATTATTCGCAAGTGGAAGACCCATAAAAGGACCATCAACTGTCCTCGGTCTGGAGCTCCCCGCAAAATCTCGCCTCATGGAGTGAGGATGATGATGAGAAAGGTGAGGGAGCAGCCTAAAACAACACGGCAGGAGCTTGTTAATGATCTGGAAGCAGTTGGGACCTCCGTCACCAAGAAAACAGTTGGCAACACACTGCGCCGTTATGGATTGAACTCTTGCAGTGCCCGCAAGGTCCCCCTGCTCAAGAAGGCACATGTACAGGCCCGCCTTAAGTTTGCCAGTGAACATCTAAATGACTCAGAGAAGGCTTGGGAGAAAGTGCTGTGGTCTGACGAAACCAAAGTTGAGCTATTTGGCATTAACTCGACCCGCCGTGTTTGGAGGATGAAAAAACGTGAGTATGACCCAAAGAACACCATACCAACGGTTAAGCATGGAGGTGGAAACATCATGTTTTGGGGCTGTTTTTCAGCAAAGGGTACAGGGCAACTTCACCGCATTATGGGGCCAATGAATGCAGCCATGTACTGTAACATCTTGGACAAAAACCTTCTTTCCTCAGCAAGAACACTGAAGATGCCTCGTGGGTGGGTTTTCCAACATGACAATGACCCAAAACATACTGCCAGGACAACAAAGGAGTGGCTCAAGAAGAAGCATATTAAGGTCATGGAGTGGCCTAGTCAGTCTCCAGACCTTAACCCGATCGAAAACCTGTGGAGGGAGCTGAAGCTCCGAGTTTCCAAGAGGCAGCCAAGAAACTTGAAGGATTTAGAGACTGTCTGTAAAGATGAATGGGCCAAAATCCCTCCTGCGCTGTGTGCAAACCTGGTGACCAACTACAAGAAACGTCTCATCGCTGTGCCTGCCAACAAAGGTTTCTCTACAAAGTACTGACTTGTGTTGTGCTTGGGGATCAAATACTTATTTCCCTTAATAAAATACATAACAATTTATAACTTTTAGATTGTGTGTTTTTTATGCATTTTCGACTGATATTCTGTCTATACCCATAACCAGTAAACAACCATAAAAACCAGAGTCTGATCATTTCTATGGAAGTGGGCAAACTTACAAATTCAGCAGGGGATCAAATACTTATTTCCCCCACTGTATGTAAACACTTGAACTGATCGTTATTGTCTGGTCGGAATAAATCCATTCAATCATACACGTTTTCCCCACATGGTTTAAATTAACAGAATGAATGGATTAATTCCAGATGATGAGTTTGCAGGAGCATGCATGGATGGATGTAACAAAACAGAGTTCAAACAAGTGTTTGAAAAGATAAACAAAGCTGGAGTCTATGTGGACAGCAACATTGAAAACGTGACTCTGTCTTCTTATATTGAATGAATTTAATGTTGTCAATAAAGTACAGCCAAATCATTCTTATCCAGTAATATTTGCATCAGATTAAATAATCTTCAGCGGACAAATACATTTTGCTCATGCTGAATAGGTTCTATAGTGATTGATGTTTTGGGGCATGTAAACGAATACTACATTACGAGTTGCACAATTTCAGATTTTCAAAGTCAACTCTTATTTGATGGAAGTCAAGTCGACATCGACTCGTCACTGATGACATCACTCATAATAACATAATAGAAAGTAAAGCTTTAAAACAATGAAATCCATATTCTTGACCTGAACAGATGTACTGAGAACAGACAGCTCATGCGCTACATACTATGTGCTGCAGATGTGTATAGCCTGTATAAAAACAGGCTGCAATTCAGCACCATCAGTAGGATTTAATAGCACTCAATGGAATGTTGTAAGGATAGGACAGAATAGCTGGGTAAAAAATATATAGTATTTCTCTGAAGCCTTCTCCGTGTACAGGAGCTAAATAAAAAGTCTAATAACTAATTGACAATGAAATTCACCGGGATGTTTGGTGAATTTGTCAATTGATTATTGTTGAGAGTATTTGGGCTGTTCCTCTGCTAGTCTTAGCTCATGTGCCTTGTTACGTGAGTGTGCATTGCAGTAGTACTTTTATTGTAATGTGCTAGTTTGCTGTGATGACTCTCTGGGCTCCTCACATGTCTTCATGTAGGTGTCCATGTTGTCACTAGGTACATTTACATACACATGAAAAAAATTAATTATTTCCTTAATTCAACTTTAACGGGACAACTTAAGTGCATGGAAATACGTTACTCCGACTAAGGAGTAGCGTAGTTCTCCTTATCCGATTAAGACACCCAGATAATGAGACTGGAAATTGATTTTCAATGGCATGTATACACCTTAATTGGACTTCCTAGACAATGTGTGTGTGCATGCTCCACAACCGCTGCAGCAGCCTATGACCCTGGAAACAAAACATCCAAAAAAGCCATTTGCAGAAGAAGAAGGTAAACAGAGCCGGTAGAAAAACCACTTGAGACATATTGCACATCTTTTCTCCACCATAAGTAGCGCGCACATTACGTACAAGATTAAAAAAGCTGAACTATTACCCATCTGGTTGTTGTTTTAAATTCTGGTCTGCAACATGAACGATTATTGTCTGTGAAGGTTCTCAGTCATCCAGGTCATGGTAATCCAAAAAAGCGTTGAATAAGGTCAGCTGGACTTGTAGAATTTCTTGAAGACGTTTCGCCACTCATCCAAGTAGCTTCTTCAGTTCTGATGAACTAGTGGGAAATTGAGGTTTAAATAGGAAAAAACTCTGTGGGTAGCACCCACCAGAAACTTGCTTGACCAGAAACTGGGGTCACTAATTACCATAATGGCTGATACTTACCTGTCCTTGAATGGGGGGAACTGTGTGCCTAGGCTAACTTACCCTATGAATAGAGCTCTAACGAGGCTATTGTCCATGGGAACCTGGAGGCTCAATGTGTGAATGTTGTTGAAACTTCTTGGGGACAGAAGTCAAAACTGAATTATAAATAGTTGGTAAATTAAATCTCAGTCCATCCTCAGTTCTGATGACTCCCAGTTTGTGTTCCAGGGGGTGGTGTGAGTCCCAGGAAAGGAAGGCGCTAGTATCACGGCAGAAAGACCGGGACATCACGATCCTGCCAGCAGACAAAGGGAGATGCACAGTGGTGTTAAACACGGTGGACTACCAGGCAAAAATGAACAACCTCCTCAACGACCAAGACACTTATGAGACACTGAGACGCGACCCAACCAACATCTACAAAACCAGAATAATAAACTACCTACAACAACTGGAAAAGGAGAAGGTCATCGACAGACTCCTTTATTACTGTCTGTACCCAGGGGAAGCCACACCGTGTATTTATGGTCTCCCCAAAATACACAAGGAGGGAGCCCCACTCAGACCCATTGTCAGTAGCATCAACTCTGTCACATATAACATTGCCAAGCATTTGGCATCCATCCTCTCTCCATTAGTAGGCAACACCCCACACCACATCGAAAACTCCAGGGACTTTGTGAACAAAGTCAAGGACATCACACTGGACCCAGAAGAAACCATCGTGTCCTTTGATGTCACCTCTCTGTTCACCTGCATCCCCACGAGAGAAGCCACTGATGTAGTAAGGAAAAGACTACAAAAGGATGACACCTTGGCCTCAAGAACCAACCTCACCCCAGAACAAGTCTGTGTGTTACTCGACCTGTGCCTGACCACCACCTACTTTCAGTTCAATGGAGGTTTCTACAGGCAAAAACACGGCTGTGCGATGGGGTCCCCAGTGTCACCGATCGTGGCCAATCTCTACATGGAGGAAGTAGAGACCAGAGCTCTGGACACCTTTGCAGGTTCCACTCCCACCCACTGGTACAGATATGTGGACGACACCTGGGTTAAAATCAAGACAAAGGAGGTGGAATCTTTCACTAAACACATCAACACAGTGGACAGCAACATCAAGTTCACCAGGGAGGACATCAGTGGGGCCTGTCTGGCCTTTTTGGACTGTTTGGTACGTGTTGAAGAAGATCGAAGCCTCAACATAGAAGTATATAGGAAACCCACACACACAGATCAACACCTGTTATTTGACTCACACCACCCCCTGGAACACAAACTGGGAGTCATCAGAACCCTCCAGCACCGAGCACAGACTGTCCCCACCAGACAGGATGGCAAGGACAAGGAGGGAACACACATTAAACAAACCCTCAAGACATGCGGATATCCCAACTGGGCCTTTGTCAAAGGCTCAAAAAGATATCCCAGGAAGGACAGGGAAGAGGAACAAAACAGAAGGAAGAACATCACCATTCCCCTACATAGCTGGGGTATCAGAGAAACTAAGGAGAATTTTTGGTAAACACCGCATCCCAGTTTATTTCAAACCTGGAAACACCCTAAGACAGAAACTGGTCCACCCCAAGGACAAAACACCTAGACAGAAACAGAGCAATGTAGTGTACGCGGTTCAGTGTAGCGAGGAATGTACAGACCTGTACATTGGGGAAACCAAACAACCCATACACAAGCGCATGGCCCAACACAGGAGAGCCAGCTCATCAGGAAATGACTCAGCAGTCCACCTCCACCTGAAGGACAAAGGACACTCCTTTGAGGATAACAACGTCAAAGTCCTGGCCAGAGAGGACAGATGGTTTGAGAGAGGAGTTAAGGAAGCCATCTATGTCAAAATGGAGAAACCTTCTCTAAACAGAGGAGGTGGACTGAGATTTAATTTACCAACTATTTATAATTCAGTTTTGACTTCTGTCCCCAAGAAGTTTCAACAACATTCACACATTGAGCCTCCAGGTTCCCATGGACAATAGCCTCGTTAGAGCTCTATTCATAGGGTAAGTTAGCCTAGGCACACAGTTCCCCCCATTCAAGGACAGGTAAGTATCAGCCATTATGGTAATTAGTGACCCCAGTTTCTGGTCAAGCAAGTTTCTGGTGGGTGCTACCCACAGAGTTTTTTCCTATTTAAACCTCAATTTCCCACTAGTTCATCAGAACTGAAGAAGCTACTCGGATGAGTGGCGAAACGTCTTCAAGAAATTCTACAAGTCCAGCTGACCTTATTCAACGCTTTTTTGGATGAAAGATTCTTCTTTATTTTATGTTTTAATAAGTCAACCGGAAAGTGGGCCATATTAACCAGCTGACAAGACACATACCGCCACCTAGTGTGGAGGAGGAGGAGGAGGAGGACATGTTCCCATCAGTTATTCGATTTTCTCTGTTGCATGTAAAATGGGACAAGGACTGTAGTCTAGAGTACATCTTATGAGATCATTTTATTGTCCATAAAAATGCTTAACATAAAATCTCTACTAAAAATAGTTACAGTGTTTGGTCAACCCATATAAAAGGTGACCAGTCATTTCAATAATTTAAGACAACAACATTGTATGATGGTCATCTTAGATGCCTAACTACTACACTATCAACTGACCAAAGTCAAATGGAGAAAGGTTTTCTTGGTTTATGACTCTGATCTCAGCTGTCCTTGAAGACAAACCAAACACGCGCCCTCCTCAGACAATGGAAGCCTATTCAGCAGCTGGCAGCTTTGCAGACTCCTTCAGTCAGCCTTGAAGAGGGGAAGAATCACCACACCACAATGCAAGTCTGCTCATTGTCAATCCAGTCACCTCCAGCCAGGCTGACTCACTGTCTGCTTGTTCTGTGTGTGATTTCCTTACATCACATCGTCTTTTCTGACACAGTTTCTGCTTTTCATTCAGTTGTACTGTATAACATAACTTTGCTGGGTGGTGCTGGATGAAGGGAAGCATCAAGCGGTTTGGTTACCAAATATCACACAAATAATTGTTAATATTATTTGAGATACTACCCCATAGCCTCAACAATGGCCTCCTGAAACCCAGCCAGAATTTAACTCTAAATGTAACTCATTTCAAGCTGTTTCACACATTGTTTGGCATTTTCTATCTTGTTTGGTATGTTCTGTTTAATTCTTCTTTACTAATTGGTGAGGATGCTTGTTGTTTCATTGCTTTGAGGACATTTTTCATCTGAGTCTAACCTCATTACTACAGATTTGGCTCAGGTCCGTTGGTGTTTGTTTGCGCCTCAACGGTAATGCTGCATGACCGTGAGGGAGCGACAGCTTCTCGCCAAATTGGTTTCAGGTGTTCCGCTGCATCAGTAAGTAGGTTACCAAGTTGGACTCCTCAGTGCCAAATTGGATGGATCACGCATGAACAAAACTTTTTTTTTCTTTTTCTGCAGTATCTTTTATTATTTGTAGCAGTTGACCATTAATAGTTGTTTAAAATAAAGCCTTGCAGTACTGATACAAACCGGGTCTCGTATATAAGTTGGTTCCAGTCATAATGCTTTATGTTCTTCATAGTGATGCTGAATATATTCTCACTTACAAGTTCATTAGGTACACTAGTATGTATCATGTTTATGCGACTTGTGTGTTTAAATTACACCAATCAGGCATAACATTATGACCATCTTCCTAATATCATGTAAGTCTCCCTTATCCCTCTAAAACTGTCGTTGCTCATCAGAGAATGGACACGGGTCTTCTGAGGTGTCCCATGATGTCTACTAACAGAATGTGGGGACTTTTGGGTCCTATGGGCTGAGGGGAAGGTCCTCTGTGGATGAGGCTTGTCAAAGTTCATTCCACAGATACTGGTTCAGTTTGGGAATTAGTGAATTTGGAGGTCAGGTCCACTCCTTGTGCAGATGACCTGAGACAATTTCGATGGCTGTTGATGCTAAAAAACTACAATTATTAGCTAAAACTGAATCAGTTAAAATTAATGAACTGCGTCTTCACAGTCTCACTGCATTAAATCCTCCTTCATGACTTTTCTTAAGTTGATGTTGTTGTTGTAATTAAACTGGATCATCATTTTGGAGGATGTAGTTTGTGGTGCTGTTAAATTGGATTAAATTAAACTGTAACTATGTTATTTAACCTAGCAGACTGACTACAGTGGGGCTGTCAAACAACAAAACAAGAATATGTGTTGGTAAAACGCAGTACAAAAAAAAAGAAAGAAGAAAACACAGTTGAATCAACAGCTCTTTTTTGTCAATTATTTTAAACAGAAACATTATGGAGATATGTTTGCAGGGCTGTTCACTGGCGTACTTAATAAACTGGCAAGCAAGTGAAACACACTTTAAATTTGGTTTGTATCATCATATTCCATCTATTCCATAGCTACTTGTCTTTCTAAAATGTTAAATGTTTGTTTCTGCATCTTAAGTATTCTTCCCACATAACAAGTGCAAGTGTTGCTTTTTTTTTGCCTCCTTAGTGCCTTATGCCTGAGCATGCAATAAAGTACGACCTAACAATAGGAAAAAGCAAAAATAACTAACAATTATAATATTATAATAAACAACAACAATAATAACAATAATAATAAAATTATCTGCTGCTTATAAAACATGCATTAAAATGTCAGTTTAACGTTGCACTTTTCTGCTGTTCTTAATTAAACAAATATTATATAATAATAATTTCAGTCATGTAGACGATGCAAAAACTGGAAGTCTGAACATTAAACTATGCCAGACATAAAGGAGATGTCTAAGTAATATGAGCAGAAGAGTTCAGAGAAGGCAGAAGGCGACCGTTCGTCCCCTCAGTTCGTCCCTTCTGTGCCTGCGTTTTAAATGTCCAGGTTTTCCGAATGCCTCCGCCACTCTCACTGCTTAGTTTTAAAGTGAATGTTTCAGGTACACACACACACACACACACACACACACACAAACTCCATCGCAATTCAGAGGCTGCTTTGGAAGTCTGCACCTCAAGGCCGAATGCATCGTTACAGGTCGACGAGGCCGGTCCCTGTTCGAAAGCTCGTCTGAATGTAGCCTTCATTGGCCTCCATTTGAAGGACACAAGAGAAAAGCATTTCACAGAAATTATGTTAGTGTAATACTAATTTGTTTTTCCAGATGTGTTATCTGTAATGTGTTGCAGTATCTGTAATCTTGTGCAGTACTTTCCAGCATCAAACCTTAAATGAGATTAAAAAAATAAAAAAAAAAAGATTTGTGCTTTCGGTGCCCAAAATTACATCATGTTATCTTTTGTCAAATGCATTCAGCAATTAGTCGTTCTTTTGGCTTTTTAAATTGCAGTTTATTATAACAGCTGAGACTATTCATGCTTTTACACCTAAAGCTCCATAATGTCTGCCTGGATAACTTTACCTATTTCAAAAGAAGTATCCTTAAAGGATTAAAAGAGTTCTGAGTGATTTGGAAAAAGGCCTGAAAAGTGCTTTTACACATTGTCCAGAATACCCCCAACTGTATCTGGTTACACAAAGTCTCAGCCGATGACACATTCAGTTTTAAAGGGTAAAGTGTAATGTACCTATATTTTAAATGCAGAAAGTAAATCCTTTCTTCCAGATCAGAACCATTGCAGGCACCCATCCTCTTTAACCGAGTCAGATGTTTAAGCGAAAATAAATACCGGGATAGGCGCAGCCGCGTCGGTACTCATTTCTCTACTCCGCGAATTCCGTGATGAATGCAGGAGACTCTCTCTCTCTCTGTGCGTCCACGCATCATTAATAAGCTGGCCTTAATTGCATGTGAACGTCCTCAGAGTAAGGAGATATTTTTGCATCCCATTTAAAAGACAAATTGCTGAAGCAGTCATCAGTAATCTTAACCAAGCAGGGAGAAGTGTGACGCTGCTCATATGTATCACCAAGTTGTTTTTGATGTGTGTGATTTTATATATGTGCTCTTTTATTTATAGATGTTGGAAGTGTGGGTTTATGACCTTGAGGCTGATTATATGTTACAAAATGAGGGCATGTTTGAAAATGTAGGAGTTTTTTTTTTTTTTTTCCCCAGTGTGAGGACAATTTTTTGGTAGAAGGGCAATTTTTTATTTTTTTTTCTACAGGCTGCTTGGAACTAAAGAGCTGACATAAATGTATGGGCAGAATAATCTTTGTGTTCAAGTGAGCGCAAGCTGGCTAAAGACAGTGTCTTCATGTAGATGTGACATTTCATTAGATCCACGGAGCTTCTGTATTAATGGGAAGCAGAGATCAGCAATTATTCAGCACCGAACCAAAACAAGTGAAGACAGGACGATGCAAAGTAGAAGAAGTATACTACTACTATTAGCAGTACATGCGTGCTGTGTGCAGTAAATGTTCTCAATCTCTCTTTGCCTGAAAAGGAGAGATCCATTTGTAGAAAACTAGAATAATGTGTCACATCATCGTCTAATTTACTCAAAGGTTGCAGATTGCTACTCTTTACTCCCAAAGTCTCTCTTATCACTCATCTGCTTGTTCTTGTATGTGGGAGAAACACACACTTGAAACACTGAAAGGTAAAATCATTTCCTTTCCTTAGTACATTTATTCAATTTGTTTTTGGAAGAAGTTAGTAGTCAAACTCATTCTGATTCATTCTGGTGCACACTGACGAGACTTAAGCCTCCTTCACACACAAAAGGCACTTTACTCTGTAAATTCCCTGGCAGTTTTACATGTTAAGAAAAACACCTTGAGCTGTTTTTGGTTTTTTCTCCTTCAAAATGTTAATCTGCCAAAGCAGGAACCTACAGACTGCGGATCAGTCCATTACCAGACACAGTTCACGAAATGTCACGAAAATTCATTCTCATTTTCTCCCCTACACAAAACAGCTCGAGGCTACCAGACGTCTTTAAGTTGACTCGACTTTATTTAAATAAGACTGATTGTGTGCCGCTTCATACTTTTCGACGCATTAAAAATCACTAAATTGCACTGGTTTTAAATCACTGCAATGCAGACAGCTGTGCAATCCAATCTATCTGTACAGAATATAGGAAGAAATGATACTATGCATTTTTCAGTATGGGGAAGATATAGTTCCTTTTTTATTTTTTGTTTGATTCCTTTATGGATGCCTCATAAGAAAAACCTTTCTCTGCATGTAACCATTCATTCACAAAGCAGTTTGTACACAGTGGCCTGCAACCATGCAACATGTGCAAGCATTTCAGGTCACAGCTCATTTGTTGCACCATATCGCAACTCTTAATTTACGCCTGCTAAACTCCCCTCTACTTAGTAATGAAAATGCGCACAAAAAGTTTCATACTTTGGAATTTAAAGCTTGTTTTATACTAGGGCCATCAAAATTAACGCATTAGCGCAGATTAATCGATCATCATGAAATGACCGACAGGAGTTTTCTTTTCATCAAAGCACTTCCAGCTTATACCACATTAATGCCAAGCATACTTTAGTCGAAGATCACTTCGCCCAGCTTGTGACAAACCAAGACAAAGACAAGCTTGCAATGCTAGCTCACAAATATCTGACCACACCTGCAACCACTGTTCCGTGTGAAAGACTTTCATAGTTTCGGGCAACATTGTCAATAAGAAGCCGTCACTTCTCCTGTTATTAATTAACATTTTAATTGTCTTACAGCACTAGTTATACTCTTGCAACCAGTGTACATGGAGCCTATGCTGAAGGGAGTTAAAAGCAGATCATGTTACAGTAACTGTTGATGCAGCTTTATTAATTTCTACTCTAACTGAAACCACTGTATCACAGACATCTGGATAGAAGGTGTGTGGGAGGCTGAATAAACGAGAACTTTCTGTAATTGTCTGCTTTGTCGTACCTTTGCTATCAAAGCGACGCGTGACTATAAATTAAAGTCTCCGTTGATCCCTCTCACTTCTAAAGCAAATCACACAATTTCATTTTGTCAATCCCCACACAGGGAAAAAATAAAAGCCTCAGAAATGTAAAGGCTAAGAAACCATCCCATTGTGCTTTGAGATGAAAACAGGATAATACTAAATAATGAGACAAAAGGAAATAGTGAAGCAGACTACGGGAATAGGTTGTTGGATTCTGCAGTTAGACTTTTTTTGCCTTTGGAGACAGCAATTAAGCTACTGTTATTTCTATTTATTTGCAGTGAGGAATAATAGTCAAAATAAAATAAAATAAAATAAAGTAAAATCATCTTAAAATATATAAAAATAATGAGGAAGTAACTATGAATTACAAAAGAAATATACAGTCCAATCTACAGCACTATTTACCAGGAATATTCAGCATTTATGTACAGATATGAGATATATAGACATTTGTCTCAGTCCAAAAGTTTCCCAGTGTGATGTTATGTAAAGTGTAAAGTGTCTATAAAGTGTCTTGAGTGTAGTGGAGTGGAGTGGACTCTGTCCTATTTTAAACAAGGCATCACAGTTCTTTGACCAGTTTGTCACTGAGGTGGACATCTAGGGACCTGTAAGTCCCAACCACCTTGATGTCAACCCCATCACTGTTGACTGGCAGGGGGTTGGACTTGGACTTGGACCCGTTTCCTTGGTCTTGGTGTTCAGTTGTAAGTGGTTCCTGGAACTGCATAATACTTTATGTCGGTCAGCTGTTCCTTCTTTGTTTTTTTTTTGTACTAGAATTTCATGATGAAGGGAGCAACTATGAGAGTTACTCTCTTCTTGCATTGCTGGTTGCTCTGGCTGTACAGGTCTCTAGGAGCACGGCACAGATTGAACCACACACCTCTGCCCTCTCAACCCGGTGAAGACTCTTGAAGTCCTAAAAACCTATGATTCTATGAGTCAGGCAGCAGCTGGTGCAATCCTAAACCACGTGGCATATGATCTTACCTTGTGCTCCGCGTCATATTTTATGTTGCATTTTCATACTCATTGGTCACGATAGATGACACTAGTAGGTCGGATCAATGAGCATGAAGTGATGAAGTGTGATGAGCATTGAGCAAAGTTTTAAGAAATGCATGAGGAGTCTTCTTCAATTACAACCCGTCAGGATGTGACTGTTATGCCATAAAGTGCACAGGGAGAACCTGCAGTGATGACATCGAGACACTGGTGTTGGTGGAGCAAGGGTGAAGGATGAAGGATGCTGAAGATCTGGATGGGCACGACGTGCAGCAGGACTACCAATGAGCTTACTGGAAAGATCGATGGACACCCCTCACGATAAAAAGTGAATGGGGTGGACGAGGGCTGCAGTCTGCAGCGCTGGTTGAAAAGAGGTCAGCTGTTGGCATGAGGTAAACTGAAAACCTTTAGAGGTAGAAACAATAAAACTGAGCCCAACTCAGTGCACAGCTCACTGAAAAAGTATCACTATGATTAATAAAACACACAGATACACACACACAAAAGGTGGATTGTGTTTGCTTTGCCTGTAAATATTTAACCACAACCTCCATCTTTCTCTTCCCTTAACCAAGGTAACTGGCTCGGTAACAGGTGTTTTTTACAATACAACTGCTGGTCTTTGTCTCCTGTCAGCCCCGAGCTTTGTACATTCAAACATAAAAGAGTGTTGAGATTACATAGCATTAAATAAGTCGCCAAAACCACACATTACCGCGCATCGCGCCTCGGGGTATTACACATACCCCGTTAGTTGATATCAGCCTGTGCATTTAGAGGCGTGTCACACTGAAACAGCCAGTCTCCCTTCTCCTTTTCGTGGAGTCATTTTCACCATGGCGTAGCTAATTAATGATTAAACCGATCTGACAGTGTGGTGACAGTCTACATGTACTGTGTGCTTTGACAGCTTCTAGGTGTACGGAGGAGGGGCAGTTCTCCCCCAGGCAGCTTGGGATGACAGCTCTCTCCTTTGTTGGTTTGTTTTCCAACCAGCTGCAATTTTCTCACAGTCACAAGGAGGGAAAAAAAAAAACACCCGGGATGTCAAATAACCTTACACGGATATGTATTTGAAGTTTTTGCAAGTTACTTGTGTTAAAGGAAAAGTTTTAATTCAGCAGGTGGTGCACTATTCTCCCCTCAGGCTTGTTAACTGGAGATGCAATGATATTTTTTCTTATTGATATTATTATTTTATCATGTTAATATGATTCATGGTGAATCCAATGCTTTCAGTTATTTATTTCTGGATACGACTGTTTCAAATCACTGAGAGACAGAGCAACATAGAAGCTAATTTCTACGATGAAAACATATGAAATATATATATGGAGTTAATTGCACCTGGTCGCATCCTCCGGGCTCCCAGAGGAAGCAAAGGTCAAGGAGACCATGTCCACAGGCCTTTTAATTTGAGAATTCGCTGTAGGTGGATTTACAGATAACCAGCTGCGGAAGTTCTGCAACATATCTTTGATGTTCAACCGATTCCTGCAGCAGTGAACATAACGCGTACCAGAGCAGAACGTTGGTGCCGGAGGACAGGACGTGTGGGTGGATTTATAGCAACTTAATGGGAAAATTTGAAAAAGTGTGTGGTGTGTATGAGGGGTGTAGGCCTGCGTGTCATGTAGCTGGTGTGTAAAATCAAGAAGCAAATCACTGAATACAAGTGTGTGAGCAGATGTGCACCATAGATACCTGAATTTGCGAGTTCTATTTGATTTTATACAGAATGGAAACTAGAAAAAAACTAAAACAAAGCTTTTTGGATGTTTGTATTTTTCAGTCAAGGCAGATGTATTTCCTTTCCGTACAGAAGGAATGAAAGATTAATTATTGCTTATTTTAAAACAAGATTACGAGAATCACTCGTATAAGAGTGTATTAGCATGCAAATGAATTTATAATGCAATTAATTCATCCTCTCACTGGTTTCAGTCTCACAGAATCCTTTTTACATGTTACCTTTCACTTTAATTATCTCTTCCTTTCTTCCTGAGCCTCTCATCCTCTCTATATATAACAGATATACCTGGATATCTGCACACACAGGTAAGCACGCCGTGAAAAGTTAGAAAACCGACACGCATGTATTGCCAGTTTTTCACACCAAATGAGTCTACATGTCGACACAAAGGCGCACACACACGTAGCAGCACACTCTTCCCCTGACGTGAGAGAGAGGGTGAGCAGGCATCGATTAGCAGAACAGAGGTTTTAACTCTGCGGGGAAGCAAAACCCGTTTAGCAATCACATTATTCTGCATAATGCTCCAATAATGACATGCTGATGACATGCAAATCAGATGCTAATTGAGCAGGATTCGATTCCACCCAACAGATGGTTGCTGTACTGTTGTAATGGAGCCTCTGAATGCTGGGAGTGTGTGGTCCACGTGTTGTCGACGTTGTGGGGACCTGAGTCGGTTTACATTATGAGGACCTGTTTCACTTATGGGGACAAAAAGCCAGAAGACATCTTTTAAGTTTAGATTGAGTTTATTGTTATTTGCATGCTGTTTTACAACTAGAATCTCTGCATTATTCTACTTAAGAACTTTAAATTATGGCGGAAACTTTCCTTGCTTTAAACGTATCTGCACACATAACAACTGCTGCCTGACTAGTAAAGCCAAGACAGACTGTCAGCCGGCTGCACTGGATCAGTTATATCACCTGTCTGATTCTTAATTGGGCATTATAGAGGTAATTTCTGCTTCTATGTTGAGGGTGTGGCTCATTTTTGATATTTCCTTGCTTAGGAAGTAAAGAGGGCTCCCCGAGGAGTCATCGGTTTACTGCTCTTTATATCCTTTTTCAGGCTGGAATAAGTTACCGCTGTTAGCATCACCACAGCACCAGTGTTTTATTGTGGGAGAAATAACTTATTATTATTAGTTCCAATGTTTAGATCTCGGATTTGTTTTCGGATTTTGCCTTTTTTTTAAAAAAATAATGTTTATGGCTGAGAGGGAGTCGCATTAATGTGAATGACTTTCTGCCATTGAGCCTTGAGCTCAACCTTGCAACTACTGAAAACTATTCTCTTTCTTTCTAATTGCTTTTCATCTACTTGTGACTCTCAGCCCCAAGCCTACCGCTTCCTATGCAAATATTAAAAAATGGTGCACTGCTTTTAAGTTATATACCCAGAGAGGAAAATTCAGGAGTCTTCAAAACCTGTACTACATACGAGGTGTTAGTTTTGGGACCATTTTAGTGGCAGATTAATCTGACAACAACAATGCATAAAGATGAGTATTTCCAACAGAAGCTTGGTGAATGTGAAATTGCCGCCTCCAGCAGGATGCAGCCCGGTTTAGAAACAACTCAAAAAAACAGACATGGCCCCAAAATTCACTGAATCCCCATACTGATCAAGTATCTGTGGGATGATCCACAGAGACCCCATCCCTCAACACCACAGGACACCCTCAGAAGGGCCATGTCCATCCTCTGATGAGTCACAACTGTTTAGGAAGCACCAGGGACACCTCCACAATATCAGGCAGGTGGTCATAATGTTATGCCTTAGCTGTGTTCTGGTTTCTGACCTCCTCAAACTGCATCACGTCTAGGATGACTTTGGCAAAGATCTGTCCCGCACCTCATACCTTTACACCCTGCAGCCAGTGTCACTTTTTTCAGCTTTCAGCAGATCAGAGGTTGAAAGTAACAGCCACACTTCCACTTCCTGGCTTCTCCCTTCATGAGCTCCCATACGAGCTTAAGAATTACGTATGAGTGTAAATTGCTTTCAACAATTGTGTGTGCTGCCACAATATTTCATGAACACAACAAATATTGGTCATTTTATCCCTCCACCATCTCTTCTGATGAGCATCCATCTCTTTTCCTTTAGACTGTCTCTTGTCCATTGCTCGGTCCAGGTATTTCAGTCTGATTTATCAGCTCACGGTTCTTAAATCATTTGACCTTTCTGACGACTTTAACGACCCGCTGTTTGTGTCTTTTGTCTGTCTGTCTGACTTGGTCCTGTCTATTAATGTGTTGCTTTTGTTCCGCGTCCATCATCCATCTGCTGTCCCGCTTGGACAGTTTTAATCATCCATCCTGTTCTTTCTGTTTATCAGTCCATCTCACCTGTCACCATCTCATGTAGCCGTCGTTCCTCTCCAACTTAAAACCTTATCTCACCGATTACGGTTAATTCATCCAACGTCTCTTTCATTCCCTTGTTCACTTGTCCGTCTTTCATCCTGCCCATGGGTTTTGATGTTTGTATCATTGTCTGTCTTGTGTTGAAAAGTGCCTCATTAGTTGTTCTTTATCCACTCATAGCTGAATAATCTCTTCCGTTTTCTCCCAGTTCATTTGCCTGCTCGTACCACCATGAGCCACCATGCAGTCATCACACAGGAGCTATCCATGAATAAATTTGTTACAAAAACCTTTAATGTTTTCATTAACATAGACTGATACAGTGTATCATTTCATGCAGTTAATATATCGTTGATTCTTGCTCAAGTGTAAATTTTTAGTTAGTGGACGCTATACAAACAGGATGTGACATGATGTTGCCATAACAATTACTCTGTAAAGCAGTGAGAGCTGTTAAAAAATAAGTACAGAGCATAATCCAACATTTCATTGTAACGGGTGGAGGTAAAGCAGAGCTTAGTATTAATTAAATGAAAATGTGATTGAGTCCGGTGGAAGTGGGGTTGGGTCACTGATATCGTGTCACCACGTGGATCCATTCTGTACTTCACAGACTCTGTCTCCAAAGTCCCAGGATGCAAGGAATGGATAACTGAATTGAAGGAGACATTGTCCATATTTATACAGTCTGTGGTGCGGATAATGTAAGGTATATAAAATAGAACAGATTCACCATTATTAAACACATGGACACATGATGCTGGCAGAGACCTTGTAAACTGGATGCCTGTTGGCTTTCGTTTACTTTGCTGAATATCAGAAAAGTTGCGGTGGCTAGATGTGGATCCCGTGACCTTAAGCTTGGTTTATAGTCGTGTGTCCCAGCTCTGGAGTCTACGCCATTTATAGCATAGACTGACATGCACATCACCAGAAATGAAACTACACGATGAGAAGAAGCAGATATCAGAACAGCTGTGATTGGTCCAAAATGTTTTTTCCTTGTTCTGCTGTAAAGTTTGATGTTTTAACATAGAGGCCTACGGGGATTTACTTGATGTTGCTGCCAGCTTCATTGTCTTTGGTGGATCTGCAGTTTTTGGTGCTTTGATACCGTGTCAGAATAATCTTCATTATTTTTAACAGCTTTGTTCTAGCCAGTGATCCACATCCTTTTTCCTGATGTTTCCTATTACTACTACAGACTTTTTTTTTTTTTTGGTGAATCATCACATAAAAGGATTTTCTTTAGTCTCCTTCATTCTATTCCCAGACAGTGTATAAGTGAAGTCATAAGAAGACGGTCGGATTGGATGGAAGTCATACGAAGCACAAGATTTTAACAGAGCAAACCTGGGTTTGTGTCCAGACTTATCCTGGTTTCAGGCCAAAAAATCGCTTTGATTAATGATGTTGGGCTCTGTCTTCTCCCATGTTTGAAATTACTTTAGCCTTTCTAGTATAAACCACACTAAAATATTTATGCCACCTTACAAAACATTAATCTGCGACTTCCTGACTTTCACCATAAAAATGTATATTCATGCTTTTATTTTCTGTGAGCCAATACCATGCCAAAGAGCTGACATTACCAAAACAAATTAAATGTCAGCAAACGATTTGCAGATACATAGTATTCTGCAGCTCGGTAGATATGTTATCTAGAGTGTGACATTACCATCAAATGGAAATCTAAGTCTTTTGTTCGTTTCTGAAGTGAAAAGAAGGAAACACAACCACTGCAGCAAAAGCTCAGTGAAGATGAGCGAATGCTTCTTATTTTCTAAAAGGAAAGTGTGGGAAAAAAATAACGCTCATTCTGGCATGTGCAGAAGAGTGGGCCATCTCCTGTTAGAAAAGTCTCCATCAACTCGTTAGGCCTTCACTGGCGGCGGGAAGCGGAAATTAGAAAGAGAATAGCCTCAGCGAGAGCTTGTTGATGTGAAGCTAACCTCCAAACCGTTGAAATCTGGAGGTAGATTTGAAATGTGGCTTTTGAGAGAGAAAGACTAAAAAAAACATGTGAATCAAGGTTTGAAAATAGTCTTAACCGGCTTCAAAGAGTGTTTGCAAGTTGTGAAATCTTTTTTTTTGGTTTTATTTTTGTTTAATGAATTAAAATACTACCACAGACTAGTGTAATAATGTAATCCCTAAGGATAGCATGGTGGCCTGAGACCCTTTGAAATGTACTGAAATCTGTGTACTAAATTCAGTATTATGTGAATATGTGTATAGTCATTTAAAGGTTGGGTTCAATAAAAAAATCCATCCAAGTGCAGACAATGCTAATGAAATGTATCATCCCACAAACCAAAGGTTTGTGTATGGTGTCACATCTGACACTTACACAAACCTCCATGTTCACACCCCTACATAAGTCCCCTACATGTTGTAAGGTTTTTAACAGCTTAGTCCATCTAGATGACACTAAATAGTGTTAACACACCATCAGTCCATTTATAATTTATCGAAAATGTCAAAGCCACCCATCTTCTTACAGTAAGTGCTTCACAGGGGGGGAAGTATAGCGCATAATCTTTCTTTTTCTGCTCACACCTCTTTCTTCTTTCTCTCTTTATCAGCTCGGCAATGGGACAGATAGATGTGAGAGTGAGTCCAGAGAGAGGAGGTGTCGAGATGAATGAGACGTCTGGACAGACTGAGCCTACAGGAATCGCTGATAAAGAGTGGAAGAGTTGAGTTAACGCTTAGACTGCAGAGGGTGAGGTGAAACAGAGGTGAGGAGTGTGTCTCTACGCTGGAAAAACAACCCGGGCAAAGGATTATATACTCTTACATTACTTTACATTATGTGTTTGACGTTAAAGGTCAGTGCGTTTGCGAGAATGTATTGAATGAAGTGACAGCTGGAAAGAGGTACTGTAAATTTAAACTACACAGTGACATCGCTGGTGGCAAAATGAATCATTGTCTGGATTCATTTTAGAATTGAAGCTGATCTCATGAACTATGTTGCTGGGAGATGGTCTGGGTGGATGGACAGCAAGCAAATTGAGAATGCTCAGGTTTAAAGAACAGACTTTACCTCATCTTGTGAGTCAACCGAGAAAAATCTTAATAATGTTTCTTAAAGCTTCAGTGGACATTGTCCTAGAAATGTATTTTGGTATAATCCTTGAAGGCTGATTATTTCCAGAGTATGTTGATACAAACATAACATCTGCCCATCATCATGTTTCTTTTAAAACACAATTATCGTTCCATATTACTAAAATACATTTTTAGGAAGCAGGATGTTTTATTCTTCCTGGAATAGATTACAAAAAACTGCATTTCCTCAAAAGGACCTCTTGGATTCAGGAGTGGGTCGGTTGCTGTGGACCTCCATCATGTTAAAATGTACAATTATTTTGAATAGATTTCTTCATTCATGACAATTGTGCATTTGTTAAATAATAATAACGTAATTAATTATTAAGTAATGTATTTGCACCTTTGTATAGATGCTATGCACGTGACGTCACAGCCAGCTGAAGTTTCCATGGTGCAGCCAATGAGTGGCAAAAAGTGACAGTTGAAAATGAAGATTAGCAGCATTAGTTTGAATCACAGGCTTTAACACTGTAGAATTAATTTAAATAAAAAAAAGAGCTGTTGTGTGATTGACTGAACCAACATATCTGAAAAGCAGTCAGAGATATAGTTTTATAGATATAACCCACTGCCAAAGAAAAGAGAAGTAAATGGATCACTGCATTAGAAGAAACAACTGGAATCCAGGAACTGAAGCCTGGTGTCGTGTTTTACATTTGGTGTCAGGTAATATTAATGAAATGACCTAAAACTAACTTAAACTAACTGAAACTGAGGCTAATCCATAGCAGTTCGCATGGATCATTGTCGAGTCTAATTGGCCTTAATTTGATCTGATAATCCACATTTTCACTGGTCTCACTTTATTCACCAATACATGTCACTATACACCTCTATACAACTTATTCGTTTAAATCTTAGGAAGTATTGAATAATTGTTGAGGTCGTGGCAATGCTATGTGCGACAGGCGGGTGTCCTCGCAGGTTGCTAGCTGGTGCTCCACCCCTTTGACTAATTTTGAATCAGCTAGGAGTCAGGTGGAATCAGGTGGAGCCAAGACGGCAATGGTCAGACACGTGGCACTGGGCATTAAAACTGCTTTTTAGGAAATCACAGAATGTCCGTGCTTAAATACAGTTAATGGACTGCAGCCCAATGAATGCTTTGCACGTCAACCTCTAGAGTTTGACCAAAATGTGTCTGCATATTCCAAGGGATAGGTTTATTATTTACTTTAAAAATGTGTGACTCTAACAGAACTAACGCTAATAAAAAAGTGTGAAAGAAAGAGAGGGTTCTAACATCTAGCATGATCAGTACTTTTAAGCTCGATTGTGACAGAGGAGGTGCATCCTCAGTCATCTTTAGTACACTCATATAAATTGCCCTGAGCTTCAGTTTTCTTCAGGTTATATCAGGTCATGTCCCTCTCTGGTTGTCACACTCTGCATCAATGGTTATTTCAACTATTTTATCTCCTTATTCATTTTTTATTGGTGTACGAGTCTCTATCTGTGCCGAGTTCGATGTCATTTGGGTTCTTTTTTTCCCCCCAAATCTCTTTCTACATTCTCTTTTGTGGAGCGATGTTGACACTTTTCTTTCTGTGTATTTCATCCACGTGCAAATGCACCAAACCAAAACTATATGCTAAGTCTACTAGGTAGACAACATTTTAAACACACCATGTAGCACATCTGATAGCACGTCCTGCACTGTGCATACTTTAGGTATTAGTATTAGTAGGCGACCGCAGTTTATTTTTTGATCCTGATGCGTATCTGTACTCGGTGCAGTCATGTTGGATACACTGGCTAGTGTGCATTTATGAATGTATTCTTTATGAAAGAACACAAAATAACAAGCAAACAATACTGCCGCATCCATGACTGACGAAAATTTTAAGCATAAGCAGTAATGATGCGTCTCTCTCTGCTTCTGCAGTCAGTAGATGTCGGCCTATCTACTGCTTTGTTTGAAATATCTTGGCGTATATTGGATGGATTGGAATGAAGATTTGACAATCTGAGGACTAAAGCTTAATTGTTATCACTGAGTGTGTCGTACGAGCATCTGAACCGTACATCTGCTGCTCTCATGCCAAAAGTGTCAAATAGCCACTCCATCAGATAATTAGCTGACATGAGCATGTGACTAACACATACGTTCATGTTTCCCATGAACGTACAGTCACGTTGCACTCTCCCACTGTATGTAACAGTACCATAAATATCACATACCTGTCAATTTTCTGTTGACGCACTCTCTGTGAAGGGTCTGACTGAAAGGCTCTCACAGGTTCCAGTCATACCGTGAAGGGCTTTAGATCAAAGAGAGACCTGATTGGCAACACGCTTCCTGCTCTCCCTGATGACGCCAGCTGCTACCTGTTTGTGTGCGTATTAGGATGCAAGATGTGCTTGTCAGTACTTTCGCAACACTTCACTGAGCGAAGTCTGGTCAAAACCAGATCCGACTATATTATACGGAGTGAGTCCTTGTGTAGTTGTAAAAGTCTTTGCTGGCCAGTGGGTATTGTTTCTGTGTTCCGTGGGGGTCATTCAGTCAATATTGTTATTAATAAGTGGAGCTTCAGTATGTTTCCTGAGACTGATAAAGAATAAAATATTGAGTTCTGTTGCAGTCCTGTCAATTCATAGTGGCACTTAAACTACATTACCCAGGAGGCACTAAGTGTTGTTTGCCTCTTTCTTATTTTTTTGCTGACATTATGCATCAGCTGACTCATGAAACAGCAATTTTGGATTGTCTGTGATAATCCAAAAGGTTTTAAAGAAAGGCACCTGGACTTGAAGAGTAGCTTCTTCAGTTCTGAGAGACTGGTGGGAAGTTGTTTCTGTAAGAACCAGAATCTGGTGCCACTAATTTCCATTAAGACATTGCAGATTGCAATTTGCAATTTTGGATAAATGGGGAAAATATTTAGTTGAATGAGAACCTGTCAGTAATGGTGGCCTGGCTTCAAAAATGCACAAAGACAACCAGTATGGAGTTGGATGAATAAGAGGAGTACCCAGCTTTCATGTTTTACTTAATTTAAACCATTTAAGTCACTTTGTTTTTAACTATGAGCGTCCTATTAGATAATTACTGCATGGGTGACTATCTTTCAGTTGGCAACAAGTTATTTAACCCCGACTGATGCAATAGGTAGCTTCTGATATTTTAAACAACCAAGATGTTAGTCTGTTTCAGAAGGGTCAAACTACAACGAAAAGTCTCAAAATTCCATTTAATTCTTTTTTTTGTAATTGGTTGTCTCCATCTTGAATCGGATTATCTTGTGTTTGGGCCGAACCTGCTTTAATACAGCCAGACATTTTGTTCCCGTCTCTCCCTGCGTCCTTTAGGTTTCAGTTGATTTATTTTTGTTGGAGCGTTAGAGGAACACCATTATGGTCCCTTGTGTCCCTCTTCATTCTGAAACCACACCATAGCCTTTGTGTGGAGAGACGGAGGGATGGAAAGTAAAGTCACCGAACAGGCGGAATCAAAGGGAGAGAGTTAAAGTGCAGAGCGGCAGAAGTGAAAACAACTCAGAATGAATAAATGTTAAAGTTCAGTCCTTCCCCTGAGCAAGATACTGACAGGGAACACCTTATCTTGCCCTCTAGTGTCTGTGCAAGAGTGTGTCCCTTGCACTGATGTATGCTCACATGTGCCGACGGCGCGCACACCTGCGAAAGTGTGCACCCTAATCCTTGCATGCGTATTTGTGTGTGTCCATGTGTGTGTGTGTGTGTGTGTGTGTGTGTGTGTGTGTATCTTCAGGCTTTAATAAGCCTTGACATGATAAGTGTGGCACTCTGCAGCCCAGAGGAATGGGTTCCACAGCTGAACTCTACGTCCAACAACCTTTTGGTGTCTGGCTGAAATGAAATGCCACATGTAGCCAGAAACTCTACTCAGCTGGGTAACACCACAGCTCTTTAATCTTTGGAGATAGTCAAATGTCAGAGCAGACGATTAGCTCTTGATGCTTTTTGCCCAAACTTAGAACACTGTTGACCCTGAGAACTGATCAGAAAGCGAGAGAGACAGAGGGAGAGTTTGCATGTTCTCCCTGTATCTGTGGGGGTTCTCTCTGGGTACTTGGGCTTCCTCCCACCATCCATGCTCGTTAGGTTCATTGGTGATTCTAAATTGGCCGTATGTGTGAGTGTGGTTGTCTGTCTCTTTGTGTTAGGCCTGCGATGGACCGGTGACCTGCCCAGGGAGTACTCTGCCTCCAGAGGACAAGCGGTTACAGAAAATTACTGAATGGATGAATGCAGTTCCTATATTTGGTTGAAATAAGATACTGCATACAAAAAAAATGTTAATAAGCCATATGAGCTAATGCAGTGATTCCCAAACTGTGGGCCACGGCCCCCTGGTGGGAAGGTATTGCAAGTGGATCATCAAATCATTTTATTTAATATTTGGGTTTTGGTTGTGTTCTTTGACATCAACATCATGACATCTTAATATGACCCACTTTAGTTTTTATTTTAAAAGGAAAAACCATAATAAAATGCTTAAATTGAAGTTTCATCTGGCTGGACCCAAGCAGAATTTCCATAGTCGTTATATCGGGTCTTTATTTGTAAGCCTATCAATTTAATGGGCTTCTTTTCATGATTGGATTTAGTTTGGATCTGATATTGGATGTCAAATTGTTATATATGAGAATGTGTTTCTCCATTGTTGAAGGATAATGTTATTTATGAATCATTTGTTAATTAGCCTGTTACAGATAGCCCCTTGCATGTCATTTCTGATATCTGTGTGGTGCTGATGGACAGCTCCTTGAATGATTGTTGCTGTGGAGCTTCCAACGCGTTTCTCCTGTATTCAGTTCAGTCCTTTATGTTCAATCTTCAATTTAAAAAAAAGTGTTGTGAGAACTCATTATATGGCCTCCTTACATATGGGTCATCAGGGATAGGCTGTGAAGATTTTTGAGACTTAAAAGTGGGCCCTAAGTTGGAAAAGGTTGGGAACCACTGATCTAAATCAACAGTTAAACAAACATTACTGGATGTGAAATATCAGTCACAATCTCCGATTGCGCACACAGCTACAGTTAGTACAGGAAGATAAAGGTGACCCATAAATTCTTTGATTTAATTTTCTCTTTTTAAATTATTAAAAAAAAAAGAGACATCACATGAACAAATCCATTAAACATCTTTGCATTAGAAAGAGTTCATATCGTCCAATAAAGCAAGGAGGATAAGACTGATGGGTTGCTATGGTAACAACATACTGCAGTACCTTCTTAGGTATGCTTTTGATGTGGCTTTAAATTGTCTTATTCTGGTAGATTATTTACAGTTGTGGCTTTAAAGAAACACCCCCACAAAGTGTCAGCTAGCAGCTATCTTGGTATCTGTCTGTGACTGTTTGCTGCTCCATAGCACTCTGCTAGACATGGCATGGATGCTACGCCATACAGTACTTCCATCATTCTTACGATTTAATTACTTGTGCCTGTGTTGCGTTGCAAGAACAATATCTTTGAAATGTGAGTAGCTGGGGCGTCCGGACTAATATAGAAACACATTCAGAATCACATTTCAAATCAAATCTATCAGTCCAAAATGATAAAATCAGTCTGGATAAAACCTGAATCTGCCAAAAAATAATTTGGATTTAAAGTCTGAGCTGTAGTCCAAGGCGGCACAGATCTTTAAATACCGTGTTCATAATTCACATCTTGTATTATGGTTTGGTTTGGTTAGGGGTCCGTTTGATGCTTAGAAAGTCCTTTTCTCTCCTTCGCTTAGATTTGTTTTGGGCAAATGTATTTCTCTTCTCTCTCTGCAGCACTCACTCGTAATCTCTTTTTAAGCCATAATTCCTCCGTTTTCCTTCCTTTCTCCTCTGACATTTTTACAAGCAGCAGTCTCCCTCCCTCACCTCCTCTGCTCGGTCTGATAGGTACTTTTGTCTCTCTCACTGTCTCTCTGCTCTTATATTAGCAGCAGTGTCTTTGATTTGAGTCAAGGAGGCTTTACAGCTCAGAGATCTTCTGACCACACACTTACAGACCAAACATAAGAAAGTTTTTTATGACAGCAGGCAACTTCTCATAGAGACCAGAAGCCAGCCCGATCGCGCTCTGAATGTTTTTGTGGTGGAAAGTTGGTCTGGAGTCGCTCCTTTGGGAACTGCTCATGATCTGGCCTATGCAATGACATCAGCTAAATTGCAGTATGTCGTTACCATAGCAACCCATCGGTCTGAAACTGCTTGCATTGTTGTGATGAAATGAACTCTTGCTGGTTTTAAATCAACTCCTTTCTCAACTCCTCCATCACTAACCTGCAGCCAGAACATCCCCTTCCATTTTTTATTTTATTTTTTTTTTTCGTGAGAAAGTTAGAGTCTCTTCATTGGAAACTGATTATGCTCCTGCAAATATCTGACGGGGCAATCAAATTGCTTGGGCAGGCTTTATGCGGTTATGTACAGAAGAGTACAGCAACATTATATTTGTTTATAATAAAATAGCTCTGATTGGTTGGAGGACTATTTAGTTGTGTGCACACAATATTTTTTCTCTGTCTTGGTTGAAACACGCTCAGGCCAAAATCCATTTGGAGTGTTACCAGACTCATTCTGATAAGAACTTAATGTGGCCAAGTTAAGCTAGTTTTCATCATAGAGCTCTAACCTTTGTCTGTTGGGTGTAAACAGTACAAGCGGAAGCTTCAGCAGGCTGCCACTGCCAAAAAACATGTTCCTCTGTCCATCTGACATCGCCTCAAACACTGATGTTTTCATCATTGGCTCTTTGTCTTTTCCTACTTCCATATTAATGTCCCTTCTGGAAACTGTCCCCAAATAGGACAAACGTGTACAGAAAGAATGGATTTATTCGAACCAGAGAGAAACGATCACATCATCAGCATATTCTCTTATTGAATAGATGATAAACACCGCCCATCTATGTGATTTAGGATTCTGTCAAAAACAGTGTTTCTGTTAACTTTACCCACGCTGAATGAGAGACAGAGCAAATAGGTGTGTCTGTTGGTATTAAAGTGATTTGGTTTTAAACTGCTGTTATGTTATTTCAAAACTGCAGGTTGGATTATGATAGTAAGGGAAAGAAAATAACACTCACCACTCACAGGAGAATTGGACAAAAGTGACCGGCTAAAAACAATTTTATAGGGTGCCCCTTGAAACGATCTTTACCTTTTCTTTAGCAAAGCAAACTAAATGTTAAACATATTAATGTCCAGGATCCCTCCATTGATTCAAGCTGCTCCTCTACAGAAACTTTGAACGGGGGGTGGGGGGAGCAGGAATTTAACTGCTGAGTCTGATATTTGAAGTTCTTCAATTGTTTTCATTGATTAACTTAATTATATTCATAAAGTCGCTTAAATACACCAGGGTGGCTAGCTTCTGAAACAGGCAGGAGACCATTCAGGACATCCTGACTTTTAGTTTTAATAATGGTCATGCTCAGTTTACTATCACACAGCGCAACTCATGGCACATCTTCATTTGACCCTCCACGTCTGATAAATGTTTTGACATTTATGTGGACAGAAATCAAGCACTGAGTTACATACATGTATTTTCCTTTTACCACCGCTCAGACAACACCTCAAATTACAGTCGGATTACAGCCTTGGTTTGAGACACTCTAAACATTTCAGAGTTTTTGTCTCAGGCGTTATCCTACCTACCTCCTCAGGTAGGGACTGACTGAGGTTTTCTAATGCGTTTTACTCTTTTTACTTAACACATTTATACTAATTCTGGACGCTACTCACTGAATTTAGATCTCAGATGAAAGTGCATCTTATCTGAGACCACAGTTGATGGAGTGTCGCCAAGGTTGGTCAGCTGAACTTATGTTGTTAGTGACACAAATATTTGATAAACAAAAAGTCTTGCACTCCTCACCGTCTTCAAAGAATACTGTGAATATCAAGAATATTGGTGGAATTGTGAAATCAAGACATTCAATCACAAAGCTCATGAAAGTTTCAGGCAACAGCCTCTATTCTATGCACTAATACTCTATAAAGCTATTCATTAATGGAAACCTGTTGAGGGTAACACTCTACAAACATGGCAAATCAGGCATGGCTTCGAAGAACCTCCTCTTATTACAGAGCTGGTAGACTATCTGCAGCAGACAGTGGATCTTCAGGGTGCTGAGTGTTGGAAGCCGATCACTGCTGAAGTCGTGCAGAGGTGGGCATGCTGAGATGTAAAACAAATCTGGAGTACAGTGAAGTCTGACTTCAAGAGAGGAGGTCAAGTGAGTCGAAGGAGCAGCCTTCCCGAGTTTCAGATGAAAAGAATGCTAAAAATCTATGCTGCATGCTTTGTACTCTACAGCAGGACTCCACTTGTGGGAGTAATTAGCGGCGCGGCTTTTCTTTTGAAGTGAGCTCGAAGAAACCGTCAAGGAGAGAGCTGCCGCTGCTTGTGAGGGCCGCACAGCAACAGGGATAGGCTGAGGAAAAGAGTGAAGCTGGAGGTGGCTCTTAGTTTCATGCAATCATGTAATTTGGGAGCAATGCGTTAAAGAGATATTCTGTGGAGCAGCAGAAAGGGAAAGGAAATCTACTAATGGTAACTTTTACCTTCTAGGAGAGCTGTAGCCACAGTGTTATACAAAAGTTTGAGATAACAGTGTTTTATTCTTAACAGCATCTTAGAATCTCTGAATCCCACTAATGTAAGAACATCTTGTTTTTTGTTTGTTCCCATTACACTGTACTGACAGCTGGATGGACTACATCAGTTGTATTATCATAGGTCAGCTGACTGTGGAGGAAGGTCCACGACATGACTCAGCTGTGCTGGTCTTCTTCTGAGGCGTGTTCGGATCCATTCTCCTGCTACAGTAGGAGTCCTTCTTCACAAAGATAAAACCTAAGGCCCATGTCTTTGAGTAATGGTGTGCTGCTTTCCCTTGGCCAGTGTGGAGTTCATTCACTGCAGGTGTCCAACTCCTGAATAGCAAATGTGTTCAATATTCCCATTGCCAAGCTTCAAGCCATGATTTAATGCTGAGAAAGACACACCTTTCTCAGAATAACAATCTGACTTCTGGGACTTTTACTTTGTTCTGATGCCATGTTTTCCACTGTCAAAATGCTGCTTAGTCTTCGCATTTACTGCGGCAACCAGTCTACACAGAGTTATACTATTTAATCCTGTGTTCTGTCAACACTGTTCTGTAATTATGTCACTAAAACGCTAGGCAGTGACTAGTCAACCACGTGGAGTTCCACACCATACTTCACACAATGGCAAGTAGAACTGAGGTGCCCATGATGGAGATGAAGTTGAATGAATGTGGATCAACTGATACTCGCAGCATAGAATGTGGAAAATACATCTGAGTAGATGGTATAGAAGAGACTGAACAAATAAGACTTTCTGTGCTTCTCTGGTCACTTAGATAAATGTTATAGAGTATAGGAGACATACAGATAACCTAAAAAGAACAGAACCAAAGTGGAATGTGAAGTGCCTGGGAAGAAGAGCATACAGAGACTGATTAAGCAGGCAGCACCTATGTAACCTTGGCACACTGGGTGCCACAGGTGTTCCAGATCACAACAATCAGCCAACTGCAGAAGAGACAAACTGTTTACTCCCGTATCATGCCTCAAAAGGACACCAGGGGTTATCACAGTAGGTACGGAGTACCTGCACCGCATCCACGGCACAGAAACCAAAGCTTTAGTCAGCCTTTTTCCGCTGGAAGCTGGAGGCACAACCACATTTAAAAGAGGTGGACAATGGCCACAGGGTGATTAAGCCTCTCATCAGTTGATCAAATGCACCTGAATATCTTCTGAGCACTGCTTCAACTGAAAGTGACAATGTTTTTTTTTTTTTTTAATTTAACATGATCAGTGCTGCTTGTTTTTTACATCTAATTGATGACCTAAAATTACGTACAATCGAAGCATTTACAACTCATTTAACATCTCAAATCTTGCTTTTAAAATGTCTCTAAACCACAAAGTTATTATTAGTTCCATTTTTACATGGAAACAGGATGTCCGATGCAACTGGTTTTCGAGTACTAATGAAGACGCGTTAAAAGGCCTTTTACGAATAAAAGACCTCTGTTGCCTCCAAAGCACAACTATATCCTTAGATTTACAGTAGAAGATGCTTTTTGTCCAAAGTGGCAATATTTTTCTCTCATAAATAAAGACTGGGAGAAACTTGCTTTATGTGTTGACAGGAAGATATTGATCCACCAGCGTTATGATAAATGATTGCATCTGTACATGGAACAAGAAAAGCCAACATGAGAAAGGCTGTCTTTACCAGGAAGATACTTTTCATCTTTTTCCTCTAAATGTGTGATTATAAAAAATTAACAAAAATAACAATATGAGAATAAGATTACTTACATAAATTATTTACATAGTCAGGCAAATATTCCTTTTCACTCAGTTTTAAGGTACCACGTGGATAACAAAATGGTTAAAGGATGTGGCTTTTAAATACCATGTCAGATGACAGCACATATGCCCCTACATTGCTCATGTTTATTTGGAACGGATTTCACATAATTTGGGATCTGCTCCATATTCTGGGCTAAATTGGACAGAGACTGGGGCAACGTCCAGGTCTGGAGGTGGTCACTGGAGAGGGAATAGAGGGGATATGAGGCTAATTTGCATGTTATGCTCCCAAATACAATTTGTTTGTCTCATCAGCTCATGTTTTGGAAATAACAGGAAACACAAAGGACAATGGTGACTGGAAGATGCCAGCTAATCAGGACCTGTGCATTTGAAGTCTTCTCAGAGAAACAGGCGCCAAAATGTTTTTTGTTTGCACCAGATTATTGATTCAAAGCATCACACGGTGACTAGTGTTGCAGTTGTAGCAGCTGTCTTTCAAAAGGAATACATGAAAATCCTCTCTATCGAGTTGGAAATAATCATATCCAATTCTGAAAACCACTGCTGAGCAAAAAGAATAGAAAGGCTCGTCTCAGTTTTGCCAGAAAAAAATCTTGTTGATCCTCAAGACTTTTAGAAAAATACTCTGTGGACTGACGAGACAAAAGTTGAACTTTTTGGAAAGTGTGTGTCCCATTACAGCTGGCATAAAAGTAACACCTGACTTTAGCAAAAGAACAGTATACCAACAGTAAAATCTGGTGGTGGTAGTAGTGTGATGGTCTGGCGCTGTTTTGCTGCTTCGGGACCTGGAAGACTTGCTGTGATAAATGGAACCATGAATTCTGCTTCTACCAAAAAATGAAGGACAATGTCTGGCCATCTGTTCATGACCTCAAGCTGCAGAACAATGATTCAAAACACACCAACAAGTCCACCTCTGAATAGCTAAAGAAAAACAAGATGAAGACTTTGGAGTGACCTAGTCAAAGTCCTGACCTGTATCCTATTGAAATCCTGTGGCATTACGATAAAAAGACGGTTCATGCTGGAAAACCCTCCAATGTGCCTGAATTACACCAATTCTGCAAAAAACAGTGGGCGAAATTTCCTCCACAGCTGGAAAAGACTCACTGCAAATTGAGGTGGCTTGATTGCAGTTGTTGCTGGGTGGCCCAACGAATTATTAGGTTTTTCTACACAGGGCCGTACATGTAGGTTTGGATTTAGGTTTCTCTTAATAATAACAATATTATCTTCATTTGCATTTTGCATCTGCATTTTGTTTTTACTTGTGATATCTTTGACTAATATTCAAATTTGTTTGATGATCTGAAACATTTAAGTGTGACAAACATGCAAAAATCACACCACTGTTATAGTTTTTTTCGTTTTGGTTTTAGGCAATTTTTGGTCCTCTACTAATATAAAATGGGTTTCCAGCATTCAACCCATTAATTTGTTCACAGAACAGTAAGAACACTCAGAGCAGTCGGCTGCCATGTGCACAGGCTGGTGCTTTGGTCTTTGTTCAAGGATCTCAGCCAAGAACATAATAAGTGCTGCAGGACAGGATTTTTTAAAGTTTAAAGTTTAAACTGTTATGTGATAAAGTTGCTGATGACGCCACTAATAAAATCACTGTAGAAGACAATGTATTGTAACAATGAAATCTATATTCTTGACTTACCACCATCAATAGGATTTTACACTTGACGGACTGCTGCTAGTTTGCTCCAATGGGATCCACTGGGATCATCACCCATCTTCTTGGAGGTGTCCATATTGTTATTGTTACCTGATCAATGACTAGTCGACATGATGCTTGAAGCGCTATGGCACAGCCATGAAGTCAACAAATTGACAAGTTGATTAGTCTGTGCAACTTCTTAGACATAGAGGGATTCGTACCTGTGGCCCTATAGTGACGTTACTTCTGCAACCATTAGCCCACAGATAGCAGCTATCTGCAGCACTCGGCTTAGGTGACCCATCCAGTATAAGGTGGGGGTAACGCTCCTGTATTTGTGGACTTTTGCATTCTAGTGACAAAGTGATCCATTTTGGCCTCAGTAGTTGACTCATGGGAGTGAGCTGCACTGGGATTTCACCTGGGGACTGAACAGGCTCTCAGCCAATAGCAGGAAACCTGACAGAGTCGGCGTGTAACACGGGGCCTTGTGATTGGTCCTGCTGTATACAGGAAGCTTGGATTGGCAGGTTTCGGCTGCTGTGTCGCTGTTGAGACACCTCCTGTAACACTGAATAAAAAAGACATAAAAATGTCAACCAAAGATTTTGTGACCTCCTTGCAGTACCTCTGCGGACTCCCTAGGGGTCGCAGACCCCCTGTTGAAGACCTATGTGGATGTTAAGACAACTACTGTAGTATTAATCAATAATAAATAGACTCACCTCTGTGATCTGATTCAGTTTGTCATGTACGTGTCGTGACCAGATTCGTCTCCATAGAAAACTTGATGGTAAAGTTTCCTGACATTTTTTCAGAGGAATGTATTGATTCCTTGATCACTGGAGGCCCCAACAATAGGTAAAAACAGGGCACGTACAACAAGAGTGTGTTTGGGCAAGCCCTCCTGGAACCATTGCAAATTCTGAAGTTTGTAAATAAAAACACAAAACAAAAAACATCCAGACTGAAAGTGCCTCAAAAGGGTCGGTCAGCGGTACTCCATGGAACACAGTTTGGTGCTGACTGTAATATACTCGGAGGCGTGAGAGACAGCTAGCCAAACACTGTGGTTGAATATGGTGGAAAGAAATCCTTTTCTCCTTCTTCATCAGTTGCCCTGATGGGGAACCCTTTCGATGCTATACAATGAATTGACATCTTTACATGTATCAGTAAATAAATTAATACAGTTCACCGTCAATCTGCGTTTTAATAGGTCATTACTGAAGTCTTTGATTATCATCTTGTCCTCTGTAAACTAACTTGGTGTGTTTCAGATCAGGTGCTTCCTGCTTCCCTCTTTAGTTTCCTGTGAGGTTTTGAGCAGGTCACAGCCAGACGATGCAAGTAAATGGAAATAAATTACAGGGACACTTTCAGGCTGATTATTTGAGCCAAACTGATCCCCAGGCTGTGAATATGGCTAACAAGCCAGTGTGTGTGTGTGTGTGTGTGTGTGTGTGTGTGTGTGTGTGCGTGCTGGCATTTGTCAGTCGGTTGGTTGGTACAACCAGTTCCCAACTGGCGACAGGTGTGTCTAGTGGTCTCCCTCTCTCTCTCTCTCTCTCTCTCTCTCTCTCTCTCTCTCTCTCTCTTTCTCTCTCTCTCTCACACACACACACACACTAATTAAAACCCTGGCTTTCTGTCTATTCAGTTTAATCTGCGCGCTGGAATTTTGCCCTGGCACCCAGAGGCTCCCAAGGTTGTTTGTGTGTCGTGATCACTGAGGTGTGTATTTGTGCTCTGTGTGTGGCACAGATCATTTCACTTTGGTCTCTGTGTTTCTATGCATTAAGTGTTTCTTTCTGCCAGAGGTAAAGTCTTACTGTCGCATAGAAACTGATAAGAATGTGAATTTGATGCTTCTCCTACATCGACGCGACAAGAATCAGACGCTATTTAATTCTAGCATATGTATCTTAATGTGAGCTGAGAGGAGATGGGCGAAAAGAAGAGTGAGAAGAATCTGAGGAATGTGCTGAATAAAGTTGGAAATATACAAGAGGCCTTTCTTAAAAGGGAAAGGGATAAAAAATTAAATGAAAACAAGTTGAATTTAATAAGAAACTATAAAAAGTGACTAGCCTGGTGCAGGAGGATGCAGCTCGTCTAAGAACTAGAGTCTGGTGACACGCTATTGGCATTTCATTATGTCAACAAAGACAGATGAATAGTTGTACAACCAATCAGAGCCATTTTGTTGTCAACAAATCCAACTCGATTAGACTACTCGTCTGTCATTCATTGCGTGAAGCCCTTTCAGACGATGTGATTGGCCCAGCAGATTTCACTTAGTCCCGACTTCACTAGTTTGATTGTGTATGGACTCCATGGATGATAGGAGGACGCAGGGTGCTCATTCTGAGACTGGAACAGCAGAGTATTTGATGATGTCCACAATGTGCATTCTGGGATTCCTGGCAGTCCACATAGTTACCTCCCAATTCGTCCTGAATAAAACAGACAGGGGCAAGTTTACATCAAGTAATTTGGTGTCTTTACAAATTTGCTTTCTCTTGTTATTCAATTTCACCTGTTTTAGGATTTGTGTTTTGGATTTTACCTGCCTACCCTGCAGCGCTGTTTGCTCCAAGCGATTGTGTTTCCTGGTCCTGCCACCCCTCGTGTCCTGCACTTGGGTCCACCTCACCACACAAAACAACATTTGAGTTGTACTTGTTCAGATGGTTCTCTAAATTGGGACAGTACTTGAGCAATGACTGATGATAGAGTCGACAAGAGTACAAAGGACAAGTACAGGAGCACATAATGAGAAACATCCTTGCTTTCCACCCCAAACATTTTGAGGCAATGGAAGTCAGCTAAAGAAATGATGAAGACAAAAATGGAGAAATTAAGCACAAAGAAGAAGAACAGAGAGACTTCTGAGTGAGAGGAACAACCTGATAACACAAGCCAATTTTCCACAGTGATAGTCCAGGGGGAATTAAATGGAAGCTCCCAACTTTAACAGGAAGGACGGAGAGGTGCTGAGAGAAGACGAGATGAAGGAATGAAAGAAGACGGAAGAAGTACACAGTTTCAAGAGGACAGACGTTAACCAAGCCACCATAACGTACTTCGACTTAACCTGTTACTCAACTGAGCGAGCGACGTTTGGCTCCCCCCTCAGCCTTCAGCGTTTCCTGACACTTCAGTCTGCTCATTTAAAAAATTTCAAGAAAAGACTCAGTCTGAGGTTTCATTATGCTGATCACAGCAGGTGCTCATTATGATGAAGGAACATGTCACCCAAAGGCTCATTTATGTGTTTTTAATGGTTTCCGGCACCAAGGCTTTACATTTAAAGTCAGCGTTCCTTTTCCCGTCTCATCATTATCTAACTGAAACATTAAAACCTGGTAGAGGAGGAACGTTTCTCTCTGTATCTATACGCAACCTAACTTTTTTTATACAGCCCTTTACTTCTAACAATAACTACAGTGACTATTATGTCTCTTACATAAGTGTAAAGGTCAAGAAAATTATATAGAAAAAGAAAACTGCAAAATAAGTATAAGGAGGGAGGACGTTTTGACCTAAGAAGCGCAAAGAGATGTAGGGAATAAGGGAAGGGAGGAAAGAGAGGAGGTGGTTGAGTGTAAAAACAGAACCGAGTAACTGTAAAATATTAATAGAAAAATATTAATAGAAAAGCCACCACTAAGAAATAAAAGATAAAAGAATGAAAAAGGAGAAAAGATTGATTAAGTAATGAGAGGAAGACTGAGGAATGGAGAGAGGAAAGAGGGAAAAAAAGGAGACAGCTTCTGTGGCGAATGAGTGAGTGCGCCCTATTGATCCAAATCCCCCCCCCCCATCCCCCCCCCCCCCCCTCTGAGGGGAGAAAGCTGCTGGTGAGGCAGGAAGATGGCAGGTGGCTTGTTGAAGGAAGGATTTGGTGGCTTCGCTCCAGTTTGTCTGCAAAGCTCCGCAGGAGGAAAAGGCCTCCTGACCACAGGTGGGAGACTCAGAGCAACATTTCACGAGAGGACGTTCACAAAGGGAGCAGCCGCCCGCTGAGCGCTGCCTTTCGGCTGATCCAGAGAGGAACTATTGAAGTTGTACTTTTTATCTCTTGACTTAGAAGACCTTGAAAACTCTTCTTATCACGTCCCGCTGTGTTTGACTTACTACCGGCCCAACGAAGAGGATGTTTTCTCACATTTTCTCTTTTGTTAAATCTCTACTTCAGCAGCACTTACACGCACCAAACAGTCCACGTCCTTTCTGGAGGGTTTTCTCGATGGGTTTGTTCATTTATCTTTCATACCCTTGTTTATGGAACACTTAATTGGGAAAAAAGACAGAAAATAGATTGGTTTGTCCTCTTTATGTATTGACAGTACCTTCTTTTGTACTGTTTGCATTTTGATGCCTCTACAGAGGGAATAAAATTTGACGGATGTTTGACAAAACCTTCTCTTAGTTTACTTCCTCTATTGTTGTTTTTCTGTCTGCTGAATTAAAAACATGTAATCCATTTCTCAGCCTACTTAGTTTGGTCATTTCTCGCAGCTACAAACCATACTTGGTTTATTTGACCAAGATATAAACGGCGGGCTTTGCAGCAAGCCCTGATTTATGACTGCATGTCACAATAGTTAGCGCTGTAGCTTAACGTAACTACAAGTCATGAAGATGCAGCCCACAACAGCTGTGAATTAAATACATTTCCCTTATTCACGTCTCTAAGCAGCTGGACAAGGAGAGACAATTGTACCTCCTTAGGCCTCCTGCACATCACTTACTCAGATGTCTTTCAGTGTTGTAAGCGTTACTTACTGCCTCGACTCGAAGAAGAGTTTGTCACAGGGCAGTGAGGTTTTGGTTTTGTTCTGTCTTTGTCTTGTGACTTCCTGTTTTATTTTGAAATGTAACTCTCCTCTCGTTTGAAGTCACTTGCCCTTCCCTAGTGTGTCACCAGTGTGTCTTCCATGATTTCCAATTGTTTCCACCTGTTCTCAATTTCCCATATGTGTCTCTCCTTGTCCTTTTGTCTGTCGTCATGTGTTCACCCCAGCCATCTACTGGCCACAGTTTGCCTTAACTTTGTGCTACGTGTTCTTGCCCGTTTTTTCTTTGTTCCTTGCTTCAAGAGATTTTTTGGTTTCCCTCCTTTGTAGTGTTTTTCTTTTGAGAATTTATGATCAAGTGTTTTGGTTTGCTTTTTTCCCCACTTTGTTTTTTTCCCCCTCCGTCTGGAGTGTTTTTTCCTAATTGAATAAAGTTGGCTTCAGCCGTATCCCTCACTCACTCTGCAATTGAGTTCTGTTTTGAGTCCTGGCCTGACAGAGCTCAGGGGAAAATCACAGAAGTAACAGTAAGAAAAAGTGAACAAAACTGTTTTTATTTTTGCTGTATTGTTCTTAGTGAAATGACAATAAACATATTCTATTCCATCCATAAAATGACGGAGGCAGAAGGGGGGATGGAAGTAATAAACTCAGTAAATTAAATTTCAACTAACGATGAAACGGATGCATTTTTATTTTCCCCAATTGCTGCCAGCATTACACATAGTCAGGCTTCTGTAGACTTTTATTATCATCCATCTTGTGGGTTTTCCTTTATTTATTCTTCATGTCAACGAATAAATAACACAAGGGTATAAACAGAAACCCCTGACTGGGGAGACAATGTGGGAAAACAGCAGTAATGATAGAAAGCTGAGACGCTGGGGTGTTGCAGCGAGACGGAGAAAGAGGGATGCTCTGCAGGAGAAAGATGAAGGAGCAAACAGGAGGATGGATTAAAGAGAGGATTTTCATGTGTGCGTTCATATTTGTATACGAGTGCATGTTTGTGTGTTTCAGACCAGGACAGAAAAAGAAAAGCTGTTACCCACTGACGTTGAGGTTTATGCCAAAATTGATGAGCACACAGCCTTACCAGGATCCCTGTGTTGCTGAGCGCAAATCTTCTGACACTGAAGCTACACCATCCACGACTAGCCAGTGGCTTGCCAGGAGGTCCGGTTATTGTCTCTGCAGACTTCATCCGCTCAAAAACTTCATTTCAAAAAGGGGGGAAATTCTCAACCAAGTTCAATGTTCAATCCACACTGTCAAAGTGTTCCATAATCAGAAGCCACATGTGACCAGGTTCAATTAAAGGAGCAGGATTCAGCCTTCAGCTCAGGTGCAGTTCAGCCTGCAGATGAACATGAAGGGAACCTTGAGGGAGAAGGAATAATTGCATAAACATGCAATGCATTAAACAGCACTTTGAGAAGAACCACACACAGGATATGAGGAGAGGAATCAGGGCAAATATAAGGTGTAATGGTAAATGGTCTTGCATTCATACAACACTTTTCTTTTCTGGTACTCAAAGCGCTTTACAGTCACAATAACACTTCTGTTAATGACACCATCTGTCACCCATCTCCCCTCCATTGTCAAGTCAAAGTTTATTTCTAAAGCACATTTAAAAACTACCTCAGCTGCTGTACAAGCAGAAGAAATAGAAAAATAAATCGACAATCCTGTTATATAATAATATAATACAAAAGAAATAAATACGAGATAATATAGGCTATAAAACAAAATTAAAGCTGTCAAAAACTGTGTTTGCATAATAAAATCCAATTCAATATTCTGCTCAACTTGGACGTGTGTTTTTGTACAAGTGAGCAAAGTGACCAGAGTCAGGTTCCTTGTATTGGCCAATAAATGCTGATTCAGATTCAGAATTTAGGGTCAGAATCAACAGTTAAAAGCAGGTCATTAAAAAATCTTCAAAGGGCAGTTTCTGTACTATGGCACAATTTAAAACTCGACTGGAACTTCTCAGAAATTCCATGCAACTCAAAGGAAGGTCTACCTTTTCTGATACCTTTGATAAAAAAAAAAAAGGAAGCTCGGCCTGAAGTTAGAAAAAACAGAGGGGTCTAGATTGTTCTTCTTGATGAGGGCATGTTTGAAAGCAGCTGGAACAAAGCCAGACATCAGAGAAGAATTAATAAGGCCTACGATAGATGGCCCAGTGGTATTGAAAACTTTCTTGAGGATACAAGAGGACAGAGACACCTGCTCAAAACTCTCAAAAACAACAGGGCATCTTGTCTTTCAGAAAATTAAGAAATTCCTCACAAAGTTGGGGTGAAGGCATGATATAAGTGGAGTCACAGGTCTACGTCAGAAGCATAAAATCAAGTTTACAGAAAGGTGAAGAAAGTCTTGTTTGGTAGAGATCTGGCATTAATAAGAGCCAACTCCTCATGGGCCGCTGCAGAGGAAAATAAACAAACATTGCCCATTTGCCACTCTCAGTGCTTGATGCTTTGTTTGTGCTGTGAAGCCATCTGCAGATGCTGAAATAAACACACAGAAAGACCCAAATTACCACTACACCATGCAAGACTTTCCAGCACTCTTCTGCGTGGCTTCCCGGCACCGACCCTTTGTCTCCTACTCACCTTGTCTGTCTGTCTTTGCCCTCCTGGTTCCCATTTGCCTGTGTGTTGCTTCCCTGCCTGATTAAATGGTCAAACTCCAAACTGATTCTGAACTTTTGTGCTGCAGTTGGACAAATCATAGACACAACCATGAAACTACCACATAATCTCCGCCCAGTAATCATAAATAATGATAATAATAGCCCCATCGCTTTTCCAAACGAGGCTAAAAACACTCTCTGAGCCAGTTTTAATCAGTTTTACCAGCCCAGAGGGAGAAGACATTGCCTACACTCCAGCACCTGGCACAGATCGTACAGCCTTCTGCTTCGACAACAGGTGAGATTCACAACAAACACCAGGAAGGTCACCTTTCCACGTGGGACACCAGCTTGCACACTAAACATATGCACAGACCATCTTCCATGATTGAACTTTGACTTATTCACCCTACTGAAAGCTATTGTTTCTAAAAACCTTTAAGATAGTAACTGAGTATTATTGAATTACCACCTGGTCACATACTTTTTGTGTGACTGTATAAATGTATTGCATCAAAATACTCAACACTGAAATATAGAACAAGTATGAAAGAAATAGAAATAAAACACTCAAGAGAAATTTGAGTTCTTGATGGGTAACACCTACCGGACATATTTATTTTATTTATGCCAAGGGAAATTCAGTGTCCAGTAGCTTAATCACAGAAGAAGAGGACACTGGCAACAAAAGCCTGGTAGAACATGTTCACATGGTACAGGCTCCAGATGGGGCCTGGACCTCCAGAAATCCACCACCATGTCCTTGGTTATAGCTCTATTGAGCCGAAGGTGGTTCACTTCGTTCACCAGATTCTTGTGCTCCTGTTCTTGTCCCCAACGTTTACAGTGCCATCTGAGAACTTCTGCATATTGTTAGCCTAAAGAGAGCACAGTCTCCTGTGGCGCTCCACTGCTTCTAACAATAGTCCTGGACATAGGACATACTGAGGTCTCCCAGTGAGATAGTCCACTACCATCTCTATTAACTTGTCTCTCAGTAACAGGGGCTGGATGGTGTTGAATGCAGTGTAAAAGTCAAAAAACATAATCCTCACATAATCCCACCTTCTCCTGGTATGCAAACTGTAATGGGTCGAGAGCATGGAGGATCTGGGTCCTGATGGTCTTCATGATGCTGGATGTCAGGGGGACAGCTTTGTAGTCATTCAAGTACCTGGGGTGTGACTTCTTGTGGACAGGGATAATGCAGGATGTCTTCCGGTGCAGGGGGACCATCCCAAGGTGTAGACTCATGTTACATACATGCTGAAGGGCCTCCCCCAGCTCAGAAGCACAGGCCCTAAGGAATTGTGGGAATGCTCTCTGTGGACCAACTGCGGGTGGCTACAAGCCTTCGCCTCTGTCAGTCCTGCTGCACGTACTTCAGCTCTTCCTGGTTACCCGCCTGCTTCTGATTAAGAAGGACCTCGCTGTCGCTAGTGATCCAGGGCTTATGGCTGGGGAAGCAGAGCAAAGTTCTGGGGGGAACAACAACATCCATACAGAAGTTGATGTAGTTGGTGGTGCATCCAGTGATCTCATCTTCTCAAGTCCTCGCTGCCGGCATCCAGCAGCACTCCCTAGTCTGTGGACTGGAAGCAGCTCTTCAGAGCTGCCTGAAGGAGCGTTTGGTGATGAGTAGCCTTCCAAACATTGGCCTGTAATGAAGTTGGGGGAGGATCAGTTTGTGGTCTGATTTCCTTGTCAGGGGTATAGGTGTAAACTTGTACGCATCTGTGACATTTCAACACAGAAGGTCAATTATCCTATTTGCCCTGGTAGGACAATCGGCATTCAAACAGACAGATTCCAGTGTCACGTGGTTGAAGTCTCCAGAGATCAGCATGAAGACATTTTTTTAAACTCCAACTCCCCACCTCCTCAACGTTCCTTTAGAAGTGGAGAATACATGGATGAAACGTCTTCAAGAAACTCTATATATCCAGCTGCCTTACTTTAATGTTTTTCAGCTATACCGTGATCTGGATGACACGCATCAGCTCTATATGACATATACCTATTACTGGCTCATTGACAAACACCTCAATTTTGATTTCCACATGATATTTGTCTATGCTCATGGATGTGTGGATGTAGAGCCCTTAATGAAATGTATTTTGTAAAACTGTCTACAAGAAAGCTACTACTCCCTTTATTGCTTTTAAATGGTTAGGTTAAGGTGCAGCAGTGCCATTTATTTAAAATTGAAATTCTCTCTTCCTCTGTTTCTGTCGGAGAATTGATGCATACACTGTAGTCCTATCGGAACACCAAATCAGAGATAAATGTCAACATTAATTTGATGAGTGATGTGAGCAGACAGGCTTTTTAAAGTGAAGAGATTGTGTTCAGTGGAAGATTCAGATTAAGAATACTGAAGAAATATTGTTAACTTACATTTAAAACTGAACCTCCGACTTTTAGAATGCCAGCTGTTTTTTTTACAATACAATTTAAAATGAAATGGCACGATTGCATAGGCTGTGATCCCTGGGAGATTTATGATACATATGGTTGCAAAAGCCTCCTGAGGCTGCTGTGTTGTAATATGCACCCAGCTTCTTTGCTGATCCAGTCCATGGTGTTGTAAAACCAATGTATTTTACATGAGTGTGAAAATGGGCCGAGGCAAAGGGAAACATTTAGGCCGTAACCACTGGGGAAATTGTAAAATGCTGACTTACGTTATGGCTTTACATTCATATTCCACTATGGAAGTCCAGAGGGTGATGAGATCCAAACTGAACAACACACACACACACACACACACACACACACCACTGAGGTGCTTTGTGCATCTCCTTTACCTCCCATTACTGTCATGATTCTTTGAATGAGAGCTGCTACCGATGTAAATGTCATTAAAAAAACACAATAGATACAATCTCAAATAACTTCAAACCCATATCTGCCTCATGTATCAAAGTGTGCCTCCTTGAAGAACAGCAAAAAGAAAACTAACTAGCCTTGAATAAGCTTTGAACCAGTTTCAGATTAAAATTAAGACATCAAGTCAAAAATGACACAACATCTGGGGCGACAGCTGCTTGCTTCATCCTGTGAAGTGTGACGTGGTTTAATGAAGCTTCATGGAGGCAAACACGCACACGAGGACATTCAGGAATTACTTTATATTGTATTTAAATATTTCATGCACATGTCAGAGGATTTTATTTTGCATCCGTGTGAACATTTAGGTTAGGATCTCTTTTCTAAATGATTTCAGTTGGGCTGAATATGGCGAACAAGCGTGTTCCTAGACATGCTAATGTTGTTGAATGCTGCCTTTTTTTGCAGGTACATTAATCTTAAGGTAGTCTTTTATGAAATCATCATGTGAGCGGGTTTTTCATTTCGGGAAATGAGTTGAGAACCTCAGAGCTGTTGTGTCACTCTTGTGTGTCGTGTTAGCATTGAAATAAACAGTAGTAGAGCCTCAGACTAGCAGCCGTTTGTTGAAGTTTGTGTTCATATCTGACATTAGTGTAGGTCTGACATCTGGTTTCATAGTGACGTTGTATATTTTACTTGTTTGTCACTGCAACAGACACACTCATCCTTGTTTTCCGTCAAAAAATATTCAGTTTTCCTCCATTTCTAAAAATTTTCTGCTTCTCACTTGCTATCTTATGTTTCTGTGGTTCCGCTATCTTTGATCACATGTGGCAAAATACTTATTATTTCAGCAGATCTACTATGAGAATAATTCTGATAATTCTGTGTTCACACCACCAGCAACAGAGATACAAGCTTCAATTCCTTCTCAGTGGAAGCCGGTGATATGAAGCAATAAACTGATGCCGTATCGCAATATGATGAGCATGACATCCTACACATCAAAGTTTTAAATGGATGATGTTGCCAACTACATGAAACATTTGAAGAACACTTTAATGGTGACTAAAAACAGTCAAGCAAGCCATTTTGTATCCTTTGTAGTGTGAACGCAGTGCTATACATAATGTTAACTGGTGGTAGAAACACATCTGTTTGGCTGACATATCACAGCATTGAGGCAGGTTTGACTGAAAAATAATTGTAGCTTGTTGCTCCATCGCCGCTGGTGTGATTAAGGAATAAGAAACCACCTCCAGTTTTGAGTGTTCCTTGTGTCTCATAATACAAGTACATGAGTGTCACTGGGAAAAAAAAAAAAAAAAAAAACTATTTAGGTCACATGTAATATGCTCTTTTAAGACTGTCAGGCCAAGACTCAAAGCAGGACTCAGGACTCAGAATGCAGAGATGACAAAAAAGGCTTTAATTGGATTGCTCAGAGGTCCCTCACAGAGGGACAAACAAATGGCCACAAAAAAACCTAGACGTAAATCTGATCAGTGAAAACAAAAAAACTCTCCAGAAGGAGGAAATTCAAATCGAAGAAACAAATCACAAAATTAACACGAAACACTCCGAATGGAGGAAAACCTCAGGACTGAGGATTTAACTAAGAAAAGACTAAACAAACCAAAACTTTCTCTCCGAGAGGATTCACAGGCTTACTTGAAAATACTTTGGTTGAAGACATGAAGCAAAGCATGAGAACAGGTTGACGACGATAACACTCTGGCACGAGACAAGGGGAACACAGACTACTTAAACACATGGAGGGAAATAGGGGACAGGTGGACACAATCAGGAATCAGGGAAGACAATCAGACTGGTGACACATGAGGAAGGGCAAGTGACCTGAAACAAGAGGAGAGTTACTTTTCAAAATAAAACAGGAAATGACAGGACAAAACAACCCCAAGACAAGACGCCCTCACCACGGTGTGACAAAGACAGTGTTACAAAGAAAAAGCAACAAACTTGGGTCATATCAGACTAATTGCCATAGTTGTTTTATTCTGTTTTTTTGCTGCTGTTGTTTTTAGCAAACAATATTCAAATGCATATTCAAGAGAAATATGAAAAAGACATCATATCATTTCATAGTTGCAGAGTATTACTTTCTACTGTGTTTTTATTACTTACTTACTTGTTTATTTTTAAATAGAGGTCATTGTGAGTGTTAACTTTACCTTTATCAACTAACAGTTGATAGATGGATGCACAATATGCAAATGTAATATACATAATTGTTTACAGATATTTTTGTATAAATAAATCCATTTCATTTTATGATTGTAATTTTTCTACTGTGTTTTGTGCATTTGAGTATCTGTGTTCTAATATGCTATACTGAGTTTATAATGGTTTGTTGTTGGTTTGAGCCTTTAAATGGGATTTCTTAATAATTAGAAACAGCATTAATAATATTAAGACCATCCTGTTCTTCTTCTCTCAGCCAATCCCAGGTTTCCAGCTGCAGCATCAACACTCTGCAGCCACTTGGTTCATCTCTACATCCAGCTGTTCCACATGCTGTGAAATAATTACACAATGGATCACAAAAAGGAAGGAACAAAAAGTGCCTCATTATTTCAAAGATATCCTTCACGGATAATGACTTGTTAAACATTGCACTAGCCAACAGATCCCCCATATTAGATCATACTGAAAAGCAAACAGAGCAGTCCTGGACAAAGCTCTGCCACCAAGGAAACATTTTGATCAATGTGAGACCTGACTGAGACGCCTAGGACACTCTCAGTGTTGACCCAGGTATTCCGCTGCGTCTTGTGCAATCATTGAATTCTCCAGTAAAGTGTTCAAATCTCAGAGCACAGAGTCACAATGATCTTAATTAACCTTGAGATTGGGGAGGTTGTGTATAACAAGTAGGACGGATAAGTTAAATGAACAAGGTAATTAGATTTAATTACATTCTCTCCTGCAGTGTTGTCACTGTTGAATGTGTGACCCAGTGTCCTCCACGTTCTCACTCTTGCTCTCTTGCGGTGTTTCTTTGCTTAATTTAATTGCAACCTCCACAAGAAAAGCGAAAACCTGTAAAAGTCCTGTTTCATCACACCATGTTCTTCAGGGGTGGTGGATACTTGTGTAAGACTCGCAACTCAACGGGTCCTTTTTTAAATATAAATGGTATATAATTGGTATGCTTATCACATTACACACTTTCATTCATGCATGTAAGCCCTCTTAAACTAACAAAGGCCACTTGATATCCCCCCCACCCCCCCTCCACCCATCACTCCTACAACAGATTTGATGGATACTGAATTCTGCTCCACCTCCACTAATTATAAAGAAACGTTGGACCATACACATTTTTTTCCTACTTTCCTACAGGACCACTTCACTGTCAATCATCATGAGGTCAAATCTTGTTCTTATTGCATCAGATAACTAAAGCAAAAATCTTCAGAAACACTTGAACATACATCTACATTATATTAAATAACTAAAATGACAGGCGCCATCTTAATTACATTTTTTTTTTTTTTTTAAATCTTGATGTGTATTTTAGTTTGGTGGAGGAGGTGGAGCTTATGAGCTATACTGTAGCCAGACATCAGGGGAGCTCTACATTCTTTTTATTTACTTTTAAAGGTCCACTTAGTTACATTTACTGTTAATGTGTTAGCTGGAGGCAACTTGAGGCAAACACTGTCCCTTACAACCTGGAAAATGTCATATTCGTGGATTTTTTCGGCCAAACTGAAAGAGCAAAAACACTAACTTGAAGTTTTATCACATACCAGCCACTGCCAGTCATACACAACTTTGGTTGAGCGTGATTAAAAGAAAGTTAAGTTCTGCTTGCAGTGCACATTTGGGCTAGACTAAATCGTGAGTAAGTTAACCATTATTTGGAGTATTCATGATACATGCTAATGCTAATGCTAATGCTAAAAGCGAGCTCACGGAACATTCATTGTATAATTCAGGGGTGCCCAAGTAGAAGTTGCATTTACCTCCGCAGTGGTTTCACTTACCTCTTGTAATGTCTTTGTTGAAGATCCAGTGAGTGAGAGTGTAGGGGTCGATGATATCTCCTACATCATTTCAACATGCTCAGTCCTGAGTGTGGCATCCCAAAAAAAATTGATTCCCAACAAAAACCCAGCACACAGCCAGCCCTAGTCAACATTTTGGCATGTTGTAATCCTTAACTTTTTGGGGGACATTTAATGAAGTAAAATAGGGTTAGGGCTAAGGACAGCGGTAGGCTTAGCTTTTATTAAGGTAACGATTAAAAACATTTGGCGTGTTATTTGCTTCTAGGCAATACCAGGTGGATATTTCCATACAACTTGAACAAGTTTCCATCTTTTTTTTCTCATTTTACTGTTTTTCAGATTTCTGTTTCTACTTGGAGGCTTCCCTACGAACTCATTTCCAAATCACAAAAAGAATGGAAAATTAAAAGGCCAGAGAAAATATACAGTACATCCTGAGCAATCTGTGAATGAGATCCTTCATTTTTAATATTTCTTCCTTTAACTTTGTGCTTTTTGTGAGCGAGCCAATGCGGCTCAGTGAGAGTGGGATGCATTTTATGAAAAGAAAAAATACCAAGAGACCATGTTATGTCAACAAGCTGCCTCGCCGTACATAATAATATACTGATGTTGATCCTTACCAATGGAGGCCCAACCAACGCCTCAGGTCCATTGAGAATAAGCTTTAGTTTATATTGACTTGCCTTCAGCAACTGGATGTGGCTGCTCAAAACACATAATGATGTGCACCTGTTCTTGGGGGTAAAGTAAGAACTACATATATATATATATATTTATATAATGTTTGCCACTGGGCCAAGGGAAACCACTCAATAATAATAAGTCAATTCCCAATAATTAGCAATAAATATTATAAAAGTGCCTTATTGTTATATACAAAGAATTTCAATAAATAAAGGCAAGCATCAACAGATGTGTTCTAATTACTGCATGATAATGGGCCCTTGTGTTTAGCGGTGCTTAACAGTCTCCATAGTAAAGACCACATTGAGGGGAAAAGAAAACGCATAAATATCGGTTGTTTTTGTTTGTACTTGCAATTTGTATTTTCTCATTTGGCAAAAGCATAAGAACAGATGTGCATCATTATGGGTCTGAACAACAGCATTCACAGCTGAAGACAAGCCAAAATACACTGGAGCCTGTTCTCATTAGACCTGTGTTTGGCCTCCCATGGTAAAAAGACTCAACTCCAGCATATCATTATATACAGAGAGACGGCTGATTGACATACAGTCATCTCTGGAGGCTGGCTGAGGTTATTGGTGTGCTTATCTTGTATATATACAATTTAACTGGAAGTCTCTCTCTTCTCATTTCCTCTCCTCTCCTCTTCTCGCTCCTTCTTTTTATTCCCTGTCTGACGTAATTTCTTTTTGTCCATGATTCAGTCGGTCCCCTGAGGGTTAATGAAGTCGGACAGAACCGCAAATGTAATCCTCATTCACTGTTGTAGTCATGTTATGCAAACTATCTGCTTTTCCTTGTGAGCATGTTCTGTTTCATTCTGTCAACTGCTCCCACAATCTGTGCGGGTGTAAACAGAAGAAGGCTGAATTAATTTATTTTCTCATCAAACATTTACAACAATGATCCAGTGATCATTTTGAAACCTGCACTGTTTACGTTCTCCGTTGGCTAGTTAGTGTCTTCTTCTCAGGCTTTTGTTGGCACACACTGCAGGTACATTTCTTGATACGTTATCAGTAAAAATTGTCGGCCAAAGGAAGAGCATGAGACCATCTGAAGCTATGGCAACTATGTTAAACATGTGGTGTGTGTTAATGCCCATTTTGGATTGAAATCATCAATCATGGCCAGAGTGTTATCACAATGTCATGACTCCTGCCGTCTTTCCTTCCCTCTCCCTTTCCCTGATGGTGGCAGTTTAAAATAACAGCAGAAGTGTATTTTTAAAGAGTGTGTTGGACCAAGCCAAATGCACCTGCTAAGTTTGTGTGAGAGCCAAACCAAGTGTGACAGAATATTCACTGAACCACTTTGTAACAAGGAGAGGGGATGTTTAAATAAAACACAGTTGCAACTTAAAAAATGTGTGCACCTGCCAAACCTTTAAAGTATTTAGTGATCTTTTTTTTTGTTTGTTTTTACCAAAGGGGCAGTGTCAGCCCCGAGCGCTGAAAACTATAAAAGGTGACACACAGCAGCCCCAAGTTAGTCTGAACTTTGCATGGACCCAGAACTTGGACTCCCTTTCATCTCTTATTTTGGAATAAAACGCTGCTTTCATCAAACTTGGACCTTCCCTTGTGACTCCTTTGACTTGGTCTGAAGATTCTTTTTTGGACCTTAGAGGAAGTGGTTGCGTGACTTCAGATTTTTTAAATTTGACTGTTATGTGATGATAGCAAAGATGACACAGACCAGTCACTGATGATTAATGCTTTGCAACAATGAAATCTATATTTTTTGACCTGAAAACCTATACTGAGAACAGACAGCTCATGTGCTACATACTGTGCTCTGCAGATATGTATAGCCTGTATAAAAACAGGCGGCAACTCAGCACCATCAATAGCATTTAATAGTGCATGTTGGAAGATGGCATAGTGAAGAAATGCAGTATTTCTCTGAAGACTTCTCTAGGTACAGCAGCTGAAAGTCTTTGACAGTGAACTTCAGCAGTAAATTGTTGACCCTTCTCTCTGTTAACTGACTTCTGTAGAGAGGATTTGGACCGTTCCTCTGCTAGTGTCAGAGGATGCCTTTTGTTGTATTTCAGGATTGACTTGCATATTTATCATGGCACAGTCGTATGGGCTTCATCTTCAGAGAAATATTTCCACACACTGAATGATCTGCTGCTTGTATGCTGCAGTGACCCACTCTCCTGTCAGCAGTGAAGTCAACAAACTCAGGTAGAATCAGTGCCACTGGTTAATTAAAACTGAAAGGTTCATGTTCCCATGGCTTGACATAATGACACAGACACACTTCAGGGGCAGTTCTTTGCATGGGCAATACACGCAGGCACCCGGGGCAGTACCGGTGGCATGAGGAAAAAAACAAACAAAATAAAACGTTTCGCCCCCAGGTGTCATTTCGGCCGCCTCAGATGGACGGACGAGTGGAGAGTTGAGAGGAAATCTGTAAAGCTGTAAAGTGTGTAATCTCGCCCGGGGCACCATTCAAGCTAGAACCGCCACTGCATATGATTATAGCAACATGACAGCTCGCTGACAACCCTGTCACCCTGACAAGCTCTCTAGAGCCCCCAGTTCTTATCCTCAGCTTCCCAACTTTCAGATGAGGCCAGGTGGGCCCCTCGGGACCGGTGGCCACAAACCAGCCACATCTTGTTAGGACAAGGTTCACAAAGCCCGAGACAGTTTGTGATCCAGGCTCCGGAGGAGAAACAGACTCATTGGATGAACATTCAGCATTGTTCGCTAAATTTCCTGAATATCTTTGTCGCATTAACTGTCTCCATTTCATTTTCTGTTCCATTGATTTTGTTTACTGAGTTAATGTTTTGTTGTCAACTCTTAAATGAATGTCTTCGAGGTGCAACCCCCCCCCCCCCAAACCCCGATGACCAATCAACCAGCTCCAGACTCCTCATCTATCCTCGGGCACCTTTGTTGCTCTTTCGCTGAGCCTTTCTCGTGCTGTGTTTCTCAGTTTCTTTCCCTGCTGTTTTTTTGTTGTTGTTGTTGTTTATCCAGGATACACTTAGCAGGAGGTTACTAACGCTTTTAAAAAAACAACTAATTTTCCAGTTCCCCTTCTTCATTTCAGTTTTATTTATTAGGCATCAATAACAGTTCACATTATCTCAAGACCTTTAACAGATCCCAAAGCCTAAGAGCAAGCACTAAGGCGATGGTGGCAACAGGAAGAAACCTTGAACAGAATCCAATCAAAACAGAGGAGGAGGAGTAGAAAGCAGCAGAAGCAAGGAGAAATTGTGGATGTTAGACAGGTACCACCCACCTACGATGTAGCTGGAGACAGAGCAGAGGGAAGCTAGAGGCTAACGCTGTCACTTTCAACTTTGAAAATGTCGTATTGCTGTATTTTTTTGGTGCCAAAACGAAAAATCTAAACCACTAACTTAAAGTCTTATCACATACCAGACACTGCCAGTTGTAGACAACGTTGTTTTGGCTTCGGCGATTAAAGGAAAGTATTGGAGTGAGACAATCAACGTGCACACTTCATGTTGATGTTTTGCATCCAGTTTAACCCCGCCCCTCAAAAAACAAACCATGAAGGAGTCTATGAACATTAGATGTGCATGTGCTTGCCCATTTAAGGGTTAACAAGATCTAACAGTATGTGATGCAGGTTACATGAGGGGCTGATAATGTATAAGAATGAATCAATAGAGCTAATCATCAAATTATTTTGTGCAGAACACTCAGTGCTACTAAAGTTACTATTAAAGAGAACAAACAAGAGCACTGGGCTTTAAAACAGTAGTTCTGATACAGGGAAGTTGGCTGGAATAATGTATGAATATATGAGGTGTCTTAAGCAGATCGGAGAATTATGTATATCATTTGTTCAATTCTTTACCATCAACATTTATTAGTCTCTCCTTCTATCTCTCTTTCTATTTGATGCATTTTCTCTAACTATTCCCCTCTAAGCCTTCCATCGAATCCATCTCTCCATCCATCACACTAACAGCCTCTAGAGTGCCAGTGTGTTCATCCTCACTGTTCTAATTATCCACACAGTCAGATGCCCATGGTACTGGCGCTGTTTGTTAGCAAGACACACACAGAATTAGACTAAATGAAAGGACGTGGTTGCGCAACATCAGAATCCATTAAGGTCGGTGTAAGTGAGGAGCCGGAATAACTTCAGTACATCTCTGCTGATTGCAGTTTAATGCAGAACAGTTCAGTTACAGATTGTTTATATGAGTAAGACCACAAACTCATAAAAGTGTGAGGTGCTTGTTAACATAAGAAAAACTGTTTCAAACTCTGGCACAATCATGGAAATGAAGTGGCTGCAGGTTATTGAAATACAGAAATAATAACCCTTAAATGGACATATGTTTCGATATTTGTTAAAAATAATATACTCACTTGTAACTTCATTGATATACTGATATAACAGATCTGCAATAAATCCTCCATCTGGACAGATCTAATGTCCAGCTGATGTGGAAACAACATCCGAAAGGAGGTAACTCAACTGTATGATCATTTTGGAGGATTGGGTTTGTGCTGATGTTAAACTGAATTGAATTAAAGACTAATGTGTTGTTATTTAGCTTAGCCCACTGACTACACTGTCAAAATATTAGCAACACAATACAGCAGTACTATAAACCTCAAACACAGTTGATTCAACAGCTCTCTCAGTTATTTGAAACTAATTTAGGGCAGGACTGTTATGTCAGTGTGCATTCATTTTCACTAGTGTACCTAATGAGTTGTGAGTGCAGGGCTGATGTCAGAATGATGTGAAAAAAGTCAAAAGTAATAAACCATCCAGACATTTAAGCGTTGAAAGATGGACAAAAGCTCATTTACAGGAATTCTAATCCTGATGCATGGAGTTAATTCGTGCAAATTACAATTATACAGGATTTATAAATTATTTACACTGCACCTTGAACTGATTTTAACTTCTTCCATTTGTCTTCAGTGCTTCCGTCAGATCTGCAAGTTTTCACTTTCTCCACAATTCCACCTGAGGTCTTTTGGCAAAAAGAGGAAATTACTTGTTTGACATGAACATTTGTGCCGAACCTGACACTCTCTCCGGGGGAGATTAGCTCCGCCACTGGGACCGCATGGCTAATGTGACAGATGTAAAGGTGGAGATGTTAACATGCAGCTGTAACACAACGACGGTCCCTCTGCTCCGCGCTGTGGCAGATGCAACATCTGTGGGCGTGTTGGACCGCTTATTGGCAATCTAAGTTGAACCCAAATGTTCTGCATGCTAACAAGCAACACAGAAATAAACCAGTAAACTTTTACATTACAAAGTAAACACAAGACGAGACAAAACACATTGTACAACAACCAGCAAAATGCAAAAGCTGAGCTAGCTATTGGTGAGTGAATGCTAAGGGTTGTACAGATTGCTTGACTATTCAGTTTGTCAACTTCGCTGCTGTACCGTGAGGCTTTAAGCATCATGTCCACAAGTCAATTATCACATGACAGTAACAACATGGACGCCTCCATGAAGACATGTGGTGAGCCCAGTGGGTCATATCAACAAACCAGCAGCGGTGCACCAATTGTTTGGAAAGATCAATCCCACACTGCCGTGACATGCAGAGTATGTAAGTCAGCCCTGAAATACAACAAAGGTATTACTGCCATGCTGTACATATCTGCAGAGCACAGTATGTAGCACATGAACTGTCTGTTCTCAGCGTAGGTATTCACATCAAGAATATAGATTTCAGACTTTCATCACATAACAGTGAACCCCTCGTGAATGCCTCCCTGGTTGTGTTTACATACAGCTAAGTATTACAATGATAGATAGATAGGCAGATAAAACCCTGAACCCCCCAGAGCAAACACGAAGGCAACAGTTGCAACTCTATTTGAGCTCATTTTACGTGTACTCTCCAGCAGTTTCTTCCAAACGCGGACAATAAGCAGCTACCCATTAATTATCTGATCGCTTTATAACAATTACATGAAGTGACAAAGTTAATGTGATGATGTATTGGTGGAAAATTGCTGCCGACATCCTTTTTAGTAAAGCGCGGTACATTAATTTTTTTACACAGCACACTAAACCTCTGCTCACATACATATGCATGAACCCACCTGTCACATTCCTCCTGAACATGGGAGGCAAACACACCAGCCCACCAGGGTGTCTGATCTGGCCCGTGGCTTGAATTTGTATGGTATGCAATAAACATAGAAGACATCGACCGCAGAACTAAATTGCACTCGTTCATAAATAGTTTTGTAAAGGATAGCTCATTAAATATAAACCTTCAATGCATGGATACATTCATACATTCATGTACTTCTTTGCACTAAATGTCCTCATGGACAGGACATTTAATTAATTAAACATAAGGGAAACCTTTGGAGTTGTTATTTAGAGGTTATTATGTTGCTTCATTACTGGTCTGTTCCTCTTAGAATCAAATTGGGCTTTGTACAGGGTTAGGGGCTCCCGAAACTGAGCATACAGTCTAAATCTCCCTAATAAAAGTGTGATGTGTGTTGTATTAGTATAGCATGTAAACACATCCATCAGTGTCAGCAGGAGTCCTCAAACGCCCTGGAGGTTTACTACAGAGAGACAGAGAGGGAGGGGTTTAAATTCTCCATAATTTACAACGATATGTGACCCCATAAAACATGTATGTGTGTGTGTGTGTGTGTGTGTGTGTGTGTTTGTTTTCAGTGTTCAATATCCAATATATCCTCCAGGTCAAGTTGGCCCTGTTGTTTTTCTCTTGAGATCACACCTCATCAATATGGCATGATATTGTTGCTAAAGGCACACCCACAATAAATATTTCCCTCAAGCTCCCACTTCAATGTATTTAGTGTTATTATTAATACTGCTATTCTTCACACACTGTCACTTTTCAATTTTTAATTCCCTCTTTAATCCAGGATGCTGTATGTATATATATATATATGGCCATTTCTGCCTTTATTCTATTGTTCACAGAGATACACACCCACCCACACACAAACACACATTTTTTTAAGTTGACTTTGGCTTAATCCACTTACACAAATACATATTCCTGGAACATTCACGCCGTGGTTAGTTTAAAAGCGATGAGGAAAAATGATAAATAGCTAACAGCAACTGCTCCAAGATAGTTGTCCAAGGAAGGACCAATTATGGGATGGTGACCGAGTGTTGGTTGCCCAAGGCTCATTAATGAATGAGGGCAATTAATGCAATCCCATCTGCTCCAAACCAACAGAAAGGCTGCGTGCTGAGTTTATTTAGAGTATAGAAAGATATGAAGATCAGTGTCCCTTCTCACGCGTTTGTGTGCAATTCCTGGTACTGATACAGCATGTTAATAGCTTTGCTCCATTTCCCTTTCCATCTCTTACCCTCCTCTACAACCTTCTTCTGAGTGTCTCTGGTCTGGAGCTGTGTATTTCTACTTAGATCTACCAGAGTGCATCATTCTCCAGTCTGCCTATGATGCCTCCTATATTGAATCATTATATCGACTGACCTACAATAGAAGTACTGTTGCCATTTACAGTTTTGTGCACCATGCTCTTATATTATTATTATTATTATTATTCTTGTAACATCATCGACTATATCTTGTATCTCTATTTGATTCTATATTCTGTCCTTTTTTCTGTCTCCACCCAGCCAGTCTCAAGCAGCTGGGTTCTGCCCAAGGTTTTTTCTTACTTGGGGTAATACTTGGGATATAAGGGTATTGGGGTATTAGGGTATTTGTATTGTCATTGATGCTATATGAATAAAACTGAATGGAATTAAATGTTCAAGTACCTAGTCAAAGCTAGAAACACATTAGATAACATGTTAGATAACTACATACACTAAACATAAAAACTAGAGACCTTGCTCACCAAGGCAACAGCATGTCTGATGGCCAGTATCAGTGTCGGTTTAGGAGATTAAGGTTTAGGAGAAACCATGTGATCGACGGTGGCTTTTCAGCCAGATATAGTCCTATGTTCAGCATAGCGAAACAACTGCATTCGAAGAGCAAAACAGGTGCTAAAATGAAACAAAATGATGATGATGATAATCTAATGTATCCAATCTGGAAATTCAGATACAGGACATACAAATACTGTATATTGTTCAGTATGACTGAGGAGAGGCCAGCTGGTGCAGCATGTATGTATCACTTGGCTGTAGTCCTTGAGGAGTGTTCACAAAGAGACAGGCAACGTCTATCACTCTTCATTGTCGGCATTTAGTCGGTTCTTAACATCAGTGTAGTGTGCCTGGATCTTAAATAGCAGGGACAAACTACTCAGATTACTTAACAGACACTTCCAGCAAGATCACCGACCATATGCTTTATCATCTTTATATGCACTAACTTAAACAAAACACTTGTGTGAGCACTTTGTCTCACACAAATCAGTCACAACTCATGGAGCTTTAAGTAAACTTTCAGCACTGTAAACACAGCTTCATTTGAAGGCACCTAAACATTTATTTGTTAACCACTTCCTGCTTCCATGAAGTTCGCACTGTTCGTGACCTGAAGTGGATCTTTCATCCTGGGCTGTAATTACCCTGATTGAAATAATCAAGTTCAGACCTTTGACATGACAGCTTCAACAGTCATGACCTTTAATATGCACGTGTACACAACGTCTGTCTGTGTGTGTTTGTCGCATCCCCATTCAGCCACAGAGCTGCTTATTATCCAACTATTAGAGGCTAAAGTATTTACCGTCTGATTAGTCAAGTGTTTACCAGGCAGGCCCGGTTCCTGGAGCAGCTGCTGTATCCATACGCATATCCATTTTAATTAACACTTCATCACAATTAGCTTTGTGATCAGTGCCACACGCACATATATACACGTATACACCCACAAACATGCAAATTCATGCTCCTGTCTGTTGGTGAAGGCAGTGTGAGAAAGGCAGTGTGTCAGATGATTTCCACTGAGGGGGCCCACAGAAAACATGAAAACATAATGGTGGTCAGGTGACCTCTCTATGCTGCACTGGGAGACATTTTGCACTGAATTTGATCCTAGCAGTCTTGAAACATTTAGTCAGACTGGGCAGTGTTCTGCACAATTGTGCTTTGCCAATATAAACATTTAATGTGCACTCAACAGGACCATACAACTGCTATAGACATGTTGTTTTCTAAAAGCCATCAGTTTTGTCATTATGTCACAATGAAATAACTGCAGCTGATCATCTTGGCAAATAGGTTAAAAAAAATGTTTGTGTTGTGCAGCAAACAGACTGTTGTTCAGATAGTATTTTTGGAATCTGGACAGCAGGAATTTCTACTAGAAGGCAGGCATAAAAAACAATCCAAACAATCTAATGCTTTTCCAAATACTAATATTTGAGATTTACAAAAAAAGTGCTAACAGAGGCCTGATCAGTCTCTATAAAACAAAATGTACCGCATCATGAAACTGTGCCAGCTCTGCAGCTATGCTCTGAATTAAAAATAAATAATTTAAATCAATTTGAGGGCAAAATTTGAATTTTAAAGTCCTGTCCGCGTCACTTTATATGATCTTCAAGTCCTCAATGCAAGCACATACATCTCCTAACGAAACATTTCCACATCATTTGTTCCACCTCTGTTGCATCCAACCAGAACTGTTCATTATTAATTCATGAAAGCCTCATATCTACCAAAACAAACGCTCCCACTGCATAAAAGACCACTGCAATTAGACTCCATTCAGACCAAGAGTTCATTAGCACCACCTAATCAGTAATTGCTCTGGTGAGTTGACATTGATTCGATAGTTGCATATGCTTCTTCTGGATGCGGGAGGCTGATTGAGCTGATGAGCTCCAATTATCTTGCAGGCATTGTTATCTAAGATGTTCTTTTTGCTAGACGTGCCAACAGCGCTTCCAAAACAGAACCAACCACCGGACCGACATCACTGGAGGTTGATTTAATTTTTGCTCAGCTTGTTTACTTCCTGTTGCTTTAACTGCAAGGAGAAAAATAAAGTAGAGGAAAGTAGAAGATTGAGAGCTAATACTTTTACAGATCTGATTCGAAGGGAAAAGCTGATTTTGTTTAGACTGCAGCAAGGAGCTTGAACTGTGTCCATTAATAGTAAATGACTTTCCGGCAGTCTTAATTATTAATTACTTACGCCTTTTTTCTCCGTCACTGTTGAGAATTCTACAACATTGTTCAGACTAAAACAGGTGTAAGACACCACTACATTACCTTTTGATGCACTGCTGAATTGGCGTGTCAGATTAATGGAACAGCACACCAGTTTTTCACATCATTAAAATCACCAACCTGTGAAGTGAATAACACTGATGATCAGTGGCGTCTGCTGGGCACGGCCCCACGGAATGGCACAGCTGTGCAGGCAAGGATTATACGCTTTTATAAGTTTATGGTGTAAGTTAATAATAAATTCATCTTTGCCCCAAATGAATTGTCCGCAGTTTTCATTTGATGAACACAATTCCCTCTGTTAACACTTTTTGTAGTGTAGCTGTTTGTGAATAGTTCCATGTGCCTGATGCTGCGTCTCTGTTTCTGCTAATTCCAGCTGAGATGGCCCTGGCCTGCAGTGTTATGGACTGGTGAACTGCTCTGCGTGAATGTGCGTGTACAGTACTTCAGGTTGGGCAGTGGGGCCTGAATTTCAGGGCCCCAAAGGGCTTCTAATTAGCTGATTTGAAGCAAGGGCTGCACAGGTCTCATTAGCTTGGCTAATGTCATTGAGTGTGTATAACTGCGGCTAACAGGAGCTAATTCACATTTCATTCATTAATAGCGTGATTAACTGAGTTGACTACCTGGCTAGTCTTCGATTTAGGAGTTTACCACCTGAGCAGAAGTTGGGGATAAAGGGTTTGGGACTACATCGACTGGAGGATTTAATCATTTATCGAAAGGGAAAAGACAAAACTAGGTCATTCAACCAGGAGTGGTTAAACAGAAAACTTGGTTAACGGGAACCATCAAAAAGGGCTTGGTGGGTGTAATTTATTTTTAATCTAAATGAAATTGATAATCTAGTTTACATATTATTTGAATTATAATGGAATTTATGTAATGTGTAAGTGGCGATACATGTGTGGGTGGGTGTGGGGGACACAACCTCACTGAGCTTTTCTGACTTTTTATTTTTTTTATAGTTGTTGCGTTATTGTTTCAATCTTTAGTATTTGATATGTGGTGGTTAGCACTCATGCCTTCCAGCAAGAAGGTCCAGGTTCTAGTCTGGCTTGGGGCTTTCTGGATGGTGTTTGTATGTTACTTAGGTTTTCTCTGGCTACTGTGTTTTTGTTGTGAAGGCATTGATTATGGTATTTCTGGACTGCATTATAAAATTTCCCTGCATGGCCCCGCCAGTATTTCCTAACCAAAATTGCCACTGCTGATGATCTCAGTGTAATGCTTTGACATCTGGATGTATGTGGATGTTACTCAGCTCTGCCAGAAACTGGTGAGTACAGACACTTCACAGATTAAGAACCTTGGGGCATTTATCAACACATGTTCATGTACTTGTGCTCTTGTGTCCTTGAGAGAAGTCATCAATCGCTACCCTAGTATTGTTCCAGTTCAAAGACTTATCTAAAATCCTCCCAATTTTTATTTTAATGAGGATGCATCTGGAAGTAATTCGTGTTCGCTTTGGACAGCCTGGTACCCCAGAATGCATTTTCCAATTCCATATTTACTTTTTGCCTTCTTCCATTTCTCCAGAGTTTGTACTTCAGTCTGTTCTAGTCCAAATACACAAGTCCAGCCCTGGTCTTCCTTTGTCTCTTAGTGATTCTCTTTTCCCTGTGCTTCAGAGTTTCCTCATTTCTCTCAGCCAGCACCTCTTCCACTGGACGATCAATCCACTCAGGATCCCATCTGCATGCCGCTCACCAACCCACCATTCACTCGTATCTGGGACAGATTGCTGTTTTCCACATTGTGTGAACACTGTTTATCAATAAACTCCCTGACCTGCATGACCTGGTGTGTGTTTACATTTTTGGGTCCTGTCACTAAAATTGTTGCATTGAGACAAAAGTTCTTAAAATGACCCAGGTATAGATCCCAGGAGTTTAGGCACATAAATTAGAGTTTAATTAACAAAAGTTTACAAAAAGAAACGAAAGGTATCTGTAGAAGCTGACTGGGTTTTCACTGACAGGTGTCATGGTGAACAGATATTCACTTATTAACTTCGTCAGTGGTCATAATGTTATGGCTGGCCAGTGTATGCATTAACGTGCCTCTATCATCAGTTTACCATAGACGTTCCGCAAAATGTACTGTACCATGACATACACAGATCAGGCATAACATTATGACCACCCGCCCAATACAGTGTGGGTCCCCTTTATCCCTATAAACTTGTTGTGACTGCTTCCAAGCAGTGCAGTAACTGAAATGCTAAGAGGAATCACACACACAGACACATTGATGGAGGGTAGTACAGAGCGGTAATACATCTTGCCCATACACATACACAAGCTCTATTACGTTGTCTGCCTGCAATTAGAGGTGATGGAGTACACACCCACACACAGGCACACACATACAATAATCAGTATATTTGTCAGCGCATTATTTAACCTCATTTGCTTTACTGAGAAGAACTCTCCCCAGTCCCCTTTCAATCAGCAAATATTGATCCGCTCCTGCATGACATAGCAATTGCGTGTACTATATGTGCATTTCAATGTGCGTTGTCGTGTAAGTGTGCACACTGCAACCATAAATGCAGTTCTATACACAAGCACTGAAAGTTAAAATACTGGTTTCTAAAAGAAAAAGAATACACCAACTTTTATTACTATTTCAAGAGTAAATGTAACTTCCACCATGCCCATGTGCAGCCAATACCCACAGACCTCAGCTGAAGTTACTGATTCCGGTATATATTTATATTTATTATATATTTATTGGAAATTATGGCACGGGACACCCTCGGATGAATACACTCAGATACTGATTACCATATTTACCTGTTTAAAAATAATTCAGTTTAATTTCTGTTATGCATCCACGTGGCCTAGATGCTGAGATTGCTTCAATCACCACTGCTGTGGATTGTCATTTAGCACAAATGCCTAGAGGGAAGTGAATCCGTTAAGAGCCTTACTGTACTCATTCATCAACATTTGAGTTCTGTGCAGGGCTGTGTGTGTGTTTATTTCACTGTCACTACTGCCAGAGCTAATTGCTAGCAGAGGAAATAATGAAGTACTTTGCTTGCGTCCTGTGTGGGGGTTTGTATGTGCACCCTCCATCATGCTGTTGTCTTTAGCACTGATGCTAATTGCTAGCATCAGTGTTGATAAAGTGAGTGATGAAGCGATTTTGGTTGTGTGTGTGCATGTGCACCTCTGTGTTTCTACTTATATCCTTTTCTTGCGTATACATTTGTGTATCCACGTTGCATGCACCATCAGTCACTGTCCTGCCATTAGCACCGGTGCTAATTGCTAGCACACAGCCTAATGGAGTGCTCCCTCGGGACCATTCAACAACCTCAGACTTCAATACACTCAACACACAGCTTGTGAGCATAGGTGTGTGTCCTGATTGGAGGATTAATGGAGGAAGCAGGTGAATTATGCTTCTGCTTTAGTGCTTGTGACAGAGATACAATTGCTATTGTGTGTGTGGCCTCACTGCAACAAACAGAGCGTGGCAAAAAAACACTCCATTTTTTATCTAGTTGTCTCCATCAGATGGTTGACGAGTTTAGTCAGTATGAGGTGCTCACAGATTGAGCGGAGTGAATTTTCACCTTCAAAAGCTGCAAAACAACTTTAGGAAACCAAAGGGTCTTCAGGCCTCTCTGATATCAGAATCAGAATCCTTCATTCTTTTGCTGCAAAATAGACATACAAATGATATATATAAAGAAAGTAAGATGCCAACGTTCTAGATGAAATAAAATGTAAAAAGTTAAATAAATTAAATGCTACTGGTAAAGCACTGAAGTTATTACAGGAATACTGGACCAACACTCAGCGGGAGGAGTTTTAGAGTTTGATGGCCACAGGCAGGAATGACCTCCTGTGGTGCTTTGTGGTACATTTGGGTTTAACGAGTCTATTGCTGAAGGTGCTCCTCAGACTGCCCGGTGTGTTATTGACAGTGTTGCCACAGTTACCTTGAAAAAGTGATCCGATTACTGATTACTCCTTTGAAAAGTAACGTAGTTACTTTACTAATTACTTGATTTCAAAAGTGACTAAATTAGATTACACGTTATTGTATCAGTTACATTCAGCAGCTGCAAAAAAACAACAAATACATGTTTTTATAAAAATGTAGCATACTGTTCTGCCCGACCAACTTCTTCTTCAACTCTCCCCAACTTATTGGTTCTGCCCCAATATTTTGAGACTTCTAAGCCTTTCTTCTTTTTTTTTCCACCTTGGGGAGGCAAACTTCTGATGCTTTGGCCTCCCAGCTGCACATCTAACCACTACTCCACTCATGTTGTTCACATTTGTGTCCCTGTGTAGCATCATTTTGCTTGTAATTTAGTTGGCTTTTAGATGTACTCTATACTAGCTAAGCTGAAATAACTTAAAAATATCCATGCAAATTGTTACAGCCAACGTTTATGTTGAGCCAGCACATCATATTTTAGAGTGTGTGTCCGATGACGGCAAGTTAGTAAATCTTTATCGGGAACAGGACAGATAAGATTATAACAGGGATGGTGGTACAATGCAGAGGCTGAACCTGCTGACCATTCAGTTGCTGCCCCTGGTGCTCTCAGAGATCCAGATTAAGAACATCAAACCACAAACATCAATTACTGCTTTGCAAGAGTCCTGAAGGAGACATTCTCCCATCTCATCTGCACATGCCTTGCATCATCCTGTAAATCTGACCAGTCAAGCAAAACATATTAACACATAATGTGGATGCTCTTATTCGGGATTTCAGCTGCTATCTGGAAAACAAGCAAATAAAAACAATACTCATGTGTCATTCTCAGTGCTGTATTGTAGTACATAATTTCCATGTTCTGGGAAGGATTTCGATTCCCATAATTAAACCCACAATTCTTCTAAAGCAAACATCGATATTTACTCATGCACTCTACAACAACACATCGAAGCGTCTTCTTTTCTGACTCTCCCATCAGCAGAACATCATTTGTCTGCTACAAATTACTATTGGAAATATAAATCAATTTTATGACCTGACAAACCTGCGCTGTCCTTGTGTCCAGACATAAACTACACATGCAGTCATAAACTAGAAAAGCCTTGTCATTGTATGATACAACAAAATTGCCAGAAACCCATCATATCGATGCTTTTAAGAAGAATACAAACATACATAAGAAAAATACCCTACAACACACACTCACAAATAATCTCATTCACAGAGTAAGACTAATATATGGCACAATAAATTATTGAGGGACTGGATGGCTTTGGGGAAGAAACTGTTCGTCTGGTGGTGCGGGTTTATGTAGGAGGTCAAACAGGCCGTGGTCGGGGTGAGACGAGTTCTTGTGAAGACTTCATTTGGGAAAAGGACAATGCACATTAATGAGCAGTGCAATGTACATGTAAATGTAGGAGATTACAGCCCGAAGGCTTGTTTCCATCTACAGTCCCATTGGCAGGTTGGCAGGTTGGCATGTGAGCGCACATTGCGCTATTATACATGATCCCAAGTCTAAGCCGTGCCTTCAGATGGCCCTTAAAAGAGGCAAGGCTGGAGCTTTCCCTTATAGAAGGACGTGGGTTGTTCCACACTAAACTGCCTCTGTGTTTTTTGCCCTTGAGAGGTAGCGGGCATCTGGAATGTCATAGAGTGAGGGTAGAGCCAGTGATCCTTTGTGCTGTGCTGATGATTTGTTGTAGAGTTTTTCGATGAGCTCCCGAGCAGTCTGGATACCACACTGTGACACACAATGTTACAACGCTCTCTTAATGAGAGAGGCAGAAGGCCACTGTGACAGGTAGTAGTGACTAACTTAAAGCTTAAAACGCTAATGGATCGTTACACCATGGACATGGATGTCTACTACAGGGCTCCATTGTGGTCACAGATTCAGGAAACTCTCCAGTGCTTAAAGCATAAGGACATATTAGTTATATAGTTCGTCTGGTGTAGTTTTTTCTTTCGTTATTCACAACAGGCCCCTTGTCCAAGACTTGTGCCTAAAATGGCCAAATGAAAGACGGAAATTTTCAAAACAGCTGGAAGGCAGATGGTCTGTTCACGAAAGTAAAGGACTGACTTGTTTGTCTGATGTGCCGAGCCAATGTGGCTATCTGGAGAGAAGGGAAAACATGCACATTTGCAGTGAATTTTGACCGACTGTGCATTTGATTTTGACACACCTGAACCAGAGCCTTCTGAAGCTTTCTCTCTCTGCTGCTTTCACTTTACTTCTGATAGCTTTTTTTTCCTTTGCACTAATTACACCATGTCTCCCATAGGCCTCAGAGAGTGACTGGTGAATCCTCGAATCCAGCTCTTGATATTTTGCCCTCCTAGATGGTTTCTCTTCTCTGGTGGTTAGAGCCAAAATTCATCCGTCCATTACTTTTTCCCATTTACCTAAACGGTGGTAAAAGACTACTTGAACTGGCACTGTGGTTTTACAAAGTGTCAAATCTAAAAAAAATGTAGCCCAATGACATGTTGAAGTCTTCTCATAAAATTGCAATATGAAACCAAAAGTAACCAGATCAAATGTACTTTTGTATATACAATAATATAAAACTACTTGAATTGAGAAAAAAATTCAAACAGTAACTACAAAACCAATTCAGCAGAAACTCTTTTATCTTTTAGTAGAATCTAGCAGATCACACAATAGGTTTTGTATTATTATATTTTCCGCTATAAATATAACTATAGACGTCTCTAATGCTCCAAGCTAGTTTCAGTTTAGACATTTATGCAACATGACAAACGCGTTATTCAGCTTTCCCTTTTTTATCTAATACACAATGATAGTCCAAAATCAGCGTCAGATGTAAGAAGAGGAAGCCTCTAACTAGCAATCAACAGATTTGTGCTCAGAGAATAGTCGGTCATTATGTCAATCATCAGTTTGATATTCCCAGATGGCGGACTATAGAATGACTTCATCAGCCAATCAGCTCAAGTGAGCCATGAACAAATGTTTTAAATTAACCTTTGTCTGCAACGACCTGACAGCTGACATTCTCACTGGTACCAGGCAAATCCCATACGCGCCTCACGCTTCGGCGATGGCGTGAAAGCGCAGTCTGAGGCTCGTGTATACCTGCAGTGAAATAATTTAAAGACATGGTTGGCCTGAAGCCATCTCTGCCTGACAGCAAATCTGAATCCCAGCGCTGCTGTTGGGACTGGAATGTTTGATGTGCTCATATGTAGAGAGCCACGGAGAAGAGAAAAAAGTGGTGAAAATAAATGCTTTGCCCGAATGAAGGATGATTAGTGTGAGTGCAAGATTTGAAGACGAAGACCGGAAAACTGTCAAAGAGAGGGCTGCAATCGATCACAGAGACATATATAAATGAGTGGAAATGAAGAATTAAAGAAAGAGGATGCTGGTGTGTTGCAGTACCTATGAACCATAGACTGCAACCTACAGGATGGTGCCCTCCCCCAACAGAAATGTAGCAAGAAAAAATAGATATAGAAGAAATATATATATAAACTGTAAATATAAACTGAATTTAGTCTTCTACACTATCTTGGGCCCCTTAACCATTGAAGATGTGACTCACTAATTTAGATTTCTCTTTAGGTTACTGTTCCTGTTAACCACAAATATCGGCCTGGGTGAGACTGTCCTGCAAGGGCTTTTATAAACTATAAAAAGAGTATAGAATATAGAACTAATGAATTCATGTTTATACACATCCACGCACACAGCGACCTAATTTCCTTGAGTTTGTGGCAGTTCCTCTAAGACGCAGTCTTTTGCATTCACTTTTAATCTGAATTTATGTTCTTTGTCCTGTGAAGAAGAACTTTGAGGAACCCTGATGTGTTCCAGTCCCTTTGTGAATAAAATAAAGTTAATCCATGAAAACAAATTATTTTTTTTTCTTCCCCCCAGCTTGGCAGATGCCACGTATTTAAATTCAACTATCATCTGGAAGAGCAGAAAGACAATGCAGGGGTGATGGCAGAGGTTTGATCCCTTTATCAGCTTAAATTAAAAACAAAAAGCAGGGAAAAACAGTAGCAGTTTATGTTCTGTGACCTAAAAACAAGTTGGCAGAGTTACCACATTCAAGTTCAGTTCAGCAGCCATGATATTTTCTTTTCTTTCGCTGGTCTGATCTACCTTGCCTCTTCTTCTTTTTTAGTCCTGAGGTGACACATTGCACTGCAGTAATTCTGCAATGTTCTGCCTCTGAGTAAACCTAAATCTGAATTTTACCTCATGTGAAACCGATGTCCCGTCATCAGACGGCCATCACCACGACAACAGCATCCTCTTCTGACTTGTACAAAGGTCTACAAGCAAGTACCGCTTGGCTTCTTTGACATGGTGGACAACACTTTGTGACAGTGTCTGACTCCATCTCTGAGAGACAATCTTCACCTGCGTGCGCGTGAACTTTGATGGAAAGGCCAAGCACTTGTCTTGGATGTGAACATCGGTGGCAGCTTGTCTGCTCCCTTCTACTCACCTTGCCACTTCTTGTCTTTCCCTCCTTCACTCTCTCTTTTTTTCTAAAATCTTCTCTCACTCATTTTTTATCGTCTTCCTCTTTCTCTCTCTCTTTCTGTCTGCCTGTCTGTCTGTCAGATCCTTTCTTGTGCTACATCTTTTCTTTAGTTGTTCCAGAGAGACGGGTTGCCCTCTATTTCACCTCTCTCTGTAAGAGCTTCCAGGTAGTCTGTCACACACTCACACTGCTCATTTGGTATTTGCTGCCACACACACACACACAAACACACCACACACACACACGTCAGTCATGTTTCTCTTGATTGTATTTTAAGTACTAATAACTTTTACGCATCATATTTTCTTAAGAGGGCCGCAGCTCACAGAAGCCAAACCAAAAAAATTGATTGACTGACGGACACGCTCGATCCGTCTTGTTTCACACGCCGCTCATTTCTTCATCCTGAGAGATGGCGATGAGACCCGAGATGTCATTTACTCTGAGTAACGGCCCGCACTCAACATAAAGGACGGTGAGGGGAAAATGATTCGGCTGAGCAGTCAGGGGACGGGAACGACTGCATTCGTCTACTCAAATTCACGGATTCGCTGCGGAAAAGACAGCGAGCGAAGAAAAGCGACTGATGGGAGGAAATTGGACAAGTTCAGCTAGACTGTGGTGGCTGGTAGACATCTACGACTAAAACTGTGCCGTTGCTGAAGAAACAGTGAAATATGTATTACACTGTTGTACATTTTTAAGCATAGACTCGTCTGTTTATCTTACCCTACCCAGAGCTCTGCTGGTGTCCAAAGGCTGATTAACATGAAACAGTTATGTGCCAGCACGAAGATGAAATATAAAGACGACAATGGCCTCCATACTGTTAAACTGAATAATAGATCTTGATACTCGCGCAGCTGAAATGCTTCTGTCAGCATTTTCTTGGAGTAATTAGCTCAGACCTTCTCTCATCTCTTTCACTCATTCACTCTCGTCATTACTCGTGGGAGAAATTAATGACTTCCTGCTTCATTTTCAGAATTCACCTTGTGGGACCAGTGTCCCTAAAAGCATTCTTCACAATCAGGAGTGGAAAAGTAGAGAATGAATTTTCCTAGTGCAAAGAGCAAAATGCTCGAACCATGTACACTGGTCAGTAGTAGATGACTCGTCTTGTCTTGTCTTGTTGGTCGTGCAGCCGCTACACAGCGAGAACCCAATTGAGCACCGAACTTAAACGGAGGGAAATAAAAGAGACGCTCTGCTGCGTTACTGCTCCACGCTCTAAATCGCTGCAACTGAAAACAGCTGGGAGCAGGAGAGCTTTTATTAAACACGCCCACTACACAGGTGGCTTGTCAGTGGCACAAATAAAGTTTTCCCAACATCAATAAAAATAAATACAAGTACACAAATAACAATTGAGGGCACAATTCAACACTTGTCTTGTCTTGGGCCCAAAATTTCAGAAGCATGTGGAAAAGTACCATAGGCTATCTTGTTATGCACATTTCAGTGCATGTGTGGACTGAATTTGGCTGTGTTTTGAAATATGGTATCCATTTTTTTTCTAATATACCCACAGGGAACATTTGCAGGGGTCATTGGTGACTACTAGCGTCGGAATAGCTAACAGCCAATGCATTAGAAAGCCAGGCACATGCTAGCACTCTTGTTACAGTCAGCTCTCTAGTTGACCCTCTGGGATGCCACCAAACATTTGACTTCAAATGTTAATTTACTATTCTGCTTATTTTGAATGTGAAGTTTTTGGAGTTTTTTTTTTCCGTGTGAAGAATAAAGTTTAAATCTTGACTCTGCTATCATATCTTTAAACTATAACTGGGCACTGGTTTGTTAACTATTTTTTCTCCATATCTCAAGATCAACTCTTTCACCATTTGAATTCCTCTTCCATCTTTTCAAGCAACCACGCTTCACCCTGTTGTTTACCCACCAAAATGGCTCCAACAGTTGGACATTTGAACATTGGAGGTCGACAGGGACATACTTGATATCAGAAAACATCATCAAGTATCAGTCTTTGGCAATTTCCACATTGGTTTAATTTATTTATTTATTTTTAATTCCAGACATAGACTCTTGAGATTTCTCTGCCCATACAGACATGATTTAAATGAAACTAATTTATGCTACATAGCCAAACCATGTATACAACTATACTACACTCTGGATTTGCCATCTCTCCTGCGATGATTGCGGAAATCTTTTGTCAGGAGGTGTGACTGGGCATTAACCACTCACAAACCAGCTTATAGATGTGTATATGCATAAGATGAGATAAAGATTAAATTCAACTCCATTGTCACTGCATATTGCAATGATATATGCAATTATGTGCAGTTAAGTATCTGACCAGAAGTACAAATACCAAAAAGTGCAAAATTAACCCAATAATAGGGAACAAGCTACGACTATTGTTTAATTAAGTATTTTACAAAAATGGTATATATATATGTAAAAAAAAAAAAAAAAAAAAATATCTAATACTAATTTATAGATTGGTGTATGCAAAATGGGGGGTTGGTGAATCTGAATTTCTTTTGAGGGAGGGTAGTGATGCACCAGTGATGCGTTGAGACAGTGCAGTTCTGCTGTTGTGTTGATGGGCCTACTGCTGTGAAAACTGCCAATTTATGCCAGTGCTCCCAAGTGATTTCAACCCCCCTGTTCAGAGCCTAACTTAGCATTTGTTTTGTTGCATTGTACAGCACCAGCAGAAGAAGTGCCAGGTCCCCTCAAACACTCATTAAAACACACAAATTGTCATGTCTGCCATCGCTCCTGTGTTGATCTCACCTTTTTGACCTCCTAGACTATCCATACTTCCCAGCCATCACAATTATTGATATGTTTTGCAGCCTGACAACATCATTACATTCGGTGATCAATAACCACCACCATTGTATCAAATTATAGTTCTTTGTTATCAATACCCTCGGGTGTGTGTATTCATTTAGAGAGAATGGAGGATCAATAGGTGGCAGTGACCGCAGCCCAATATGAAGCCTTATCAATGCCAGGCACTACTCTGACAAATGGTAACGCACATTGATCAATAGGTCGTACAGATGATAACGTCGCCTCGCTCAGGTGTTGCCCCTCCATCAACAGATAGTACAGGGACAGAAATATTAGAGGAAAACTTTTCAGCTTTTCAGCTCGCTGAATCTTGGTCAAGTCTATTATGTACATGGGTTCACAATTGGCCTATTCATTCATTAATTTTCTGTAAACGCTTGTCCTCTGGAGGGTCGCCAAGCTGTCATTGGATGAGAGGCGGGGTACACCCTTGACAGGTCTCTAGTCTATTGCGCGGCTGATACAGAGAGACAGACAACCATTCACACTCAAACCCACGGCCAATTTAAAATAACCAATTAGCCTAACTAGCATGTCTTTGGATGGTGGGAGGAAACCAAAGTACCCGTGAGAATCCACGCAGACACAGGGAGAACATGCAAACTCCACACAGAAAGGCTCCAGTCGACTGATGAATTCAAATCCAAGAACCCAAGAACCTTCTTGCTGTGAGGCATCAGTGCTAACCACCCCCACCATCCCAGAATATGCCTATTGTCTGATGCAAAAAGGTTACTGTGACTTTATATTTAAACAGGAAGTGGTACTGTGCTATATTGTTATATATTGCACATTTAATTTAATTTAGTTTATTCTTGTGTTGAGGAAAAATGGTAGTTTTCATTACTAAAATAAATTCTAAACCACAAATCCCGGCCACCTCAATTATGTACATGAGTTTCACAATAGGCCTATACAAGGTATGCATTGATGCCACCTGGGGCCACGCCCCCCTGAGTGGCAAAAACATGGTGACAGGTATCAGTGAATACGGCAAACTTAAGGTATAACTTCATCAAAAAATACAGCATAAATAAACATTACCTGCCACTAAATGTGAACCACAACACCAGGTTTCTGTGCCTGGATTCCAGTTGTTTCTACATAATGCAGCGTTCCATTTACTTCTCTTTTCTTTGGCTTTCAGGAGTCTGTAAAAATATATTTTATCTTAAATTAATTTTACAATTTAGAAGCTATTAAAGGCTATGACTCAAACTAATGTGGCTATTCTCCATGCTCAACTGTCACTTTCGCCACTCAGTGGCCATAACCACAGAGACTTTGTTAGCTGTGATGTCAAGTGCATACCCTCTATTGTCTGTTGAAATCTAACATACACTGGCATGACAACATTCCACCATGGTAACCTGCCTCGCCCAAGGCAGAACTAGAAATACAGGTCATTTTTAATAGAAGAGTAACAACACATGACATGTTTCAATGTCATTTGCTCGTGAGGAGCTGCAGGGAAAGGACTGCTCACTGGATCATTGTTTCTTCCACAAAAAAAAAAAAAAATGGCTACACAGTCAGAAGAGGATCTCTCCTGTCCGATCTGCCATGACATCTTTAAAGATCCTGTTGTTCTGTCGTGCAGCCACAGCCTCTGTAATGACTGCCTGAAGAAATGCTCTGGAGACAAGGTGTGTCCGGTTTGTAAGATAAGTCTTTTACCGAGTGATCCACCTCGCAACTTGGCTTTAAAGAAACTGTGTGAGGCCTTCGTACTGGAAAGAGATCAGAAATCTTCCATAAAATCTGAGTCTCTCTGCAGTCTGCACTCTGAGAAACTAAAACTGTTCTGTCTGGATGATCAGCGGCCAGTCTGTGTCGTCTGTAGAGATTCAAAAGCACACAGCGACCACAAAGTCAGACCCGCTGATGAAGCTGCACATGATCACAGGAAGGAGCTACTGACACTCCTGGAGCCCGTACGGGAGAAACTGAAGATGTTTGAACAAGTTAAAGAAGACTGCGATCAAACAGCAAATCACATTAAGGTCCAGGCTCTGCAGACTGAGAGTCAGATTAAGGAGCAGTTTAAGAAGCTTCACCAGTTTCTACAGGAGGAAGAGGAGGCCAGGATCAAAGCTCTGAGGGAGGAAGAGAAGCAGAAGAGTCGGATGATGAAGGAGAAGATTGATGCTCTGAGCAGAGAGATAGCAGCTCTTTCAGACACAATCAGAGTCACAGAGAAGGAGCTGAAAGCTGAAGACGTCTCATTCCTGCTCAACTACAAGGCTGCAGTGGAAGGAGTGCAGCGGCGCCCCCTAATGGATGATCCAGAGCTGGTCTCAGGAGCTCTCATAGATGTGGCCAAACATCTGGGCAACCTGACCTACATCATCTGGAAAAAGATGAAGGAGAAGGTCTCCTACAGTCCTGTGATTCTGGACCCAAACACTGCTCATCCAGGCCTCGTCCTGTCTGAAGATCTGACCAGTGTGAGAAAAGGGGAGAGACAGGAGCTTCCTAAAAACCCAGAGAGGTTTGATGTTTTCAGCTCGGCGCTCGGCTCAGAGGGCTTTGACTCAGGGACTCACAGCTGGGACGTTGAGGTTGGAGACAGTGCAGCCTGGGTGCTTGGTGTGGCAGCAGAGTCTCTCCAAAAGAAGGGCGACACAGCCCTGCAGTCTGGATTATGGAGGTTAATGTTCTACAAAGGTGAATACAGAGCATGCTCTCTGCCAGGTCCTGATACAGTTCTGTCACTGAAGAAGAAGAAGTTCCAAAAGATCAGAGTTCATCTGGACTGGAAATGGGGAAAGCTGTCGTTCTCTGATCCCGACACTAACACACACATACACACCATCACACACACTTTCACTGAGAAGTTGTTTCCATACTTTAACACAGACAAAGAACTGCCACTGAAGATATTACCAGTGAAGGAGACAGAGGACAAGGTGTATAGGTGGTGGCCTTTTTTTTAATGTGACTTCAGTAAACAAGTAGTCAGTTTGTCTTACTGGGTATCAGGATGTGATTAATGGTAAAGAAAACTGTAATAAATGAAGATATGTGTGTCTTAATTTGTCATCTTGACTTTAGGTTAAATATAACTTGTGGGAAGCTGTTGGCTGTGATCTTGCACTGTTTCTGTTATTAAATCACAAACAACGAGACCTAACTGTGCACTTTATAACTGTGTAGTATTGAGAATCAAGTGTAATTTAGGACATGATTCATCACACATGTAGATGTAACCATCTCTAATTTTGTGTCTAATTTTCTATTTAGATTATTAAACAGGCTTCTGTTACTTATTCACTTTATTACATATTGGAATAACAGGAAATATACTTGAGTATCTTCTGCTTTTTAACCTGCAAACAGTTTCATTGTCCATTGTCACTCATTAGATGTGACCAAACCCAAGTCACACATTTAGGTAAGGTCTTACAGTCGAGGTACAGAACATCATTCTAACCTGTTTTAACTGGATTATATGTACGAATATAAAGTCAGCGCACGCATTCAGTCATGAGCATTGTGTCTTAGCAAATGTCTGCCATGTGGTTATAATGTCAAATCTGTTGTCATAAATAAACTCTATAACAGTATGAAATGTAACCTCAGTCTTCAAATTTGAAAATAAAGGTACTTGCCTATTACTTGCCTCATCCGAATGGTTAATGTTAGTGACAGAGACATTAAGAGCAATGCATTTTAATATCATTTTGTACCTTGTGTCATCATCATACAGAAAACCTCAGTCATGAGCATTTATGTCTCAGCTACTACCTGCTAGAGTAAATACATTTATAATGGGCCCGTTCACACCGGTACTAACATCCATCCCTCGCAATCTCACCCTACGCGGTCAGCTTAAAATACAGCGCGTGAACGCACTCAGGATGCATTTGAGTGATCTGATCATAGACAACACTTGGAGGTGGTGTGGGACAGATTTGAGCAATTTGTTTTGGTAGTGTGAACACACAGTGAGTCCTGGATCACATTAAAGACCTCCCACTCAACAGGGGTCATCCGAGGGTCAAACTTATTCACTCAGTAGAAAAAAAATAGAGTACAACTATTATGAATGATCACCTGAAAAGAAAAAAGTAACGCAAGTGATGTCTGACTTCGCCGTCATTCGCCGCTTCACACAGCACAGTTATGAAATTACTGTGTGCATGGAAGCTTTCAAGATGTAGTCTGAGTTTTGTGCAGCTCTCAGGACTAAGTGACACCAGGGTGGAGATGAATAAATGAAAAACCTTACATGTATGCTGTCAGTGAGAGAGAGAGAGAGAGATGCAGCATGTTAGGAAATATCGTATCATATCACGACATAGACACAGAAATCAGCCTGTTCATTGTGCTGATACAGCTGTGGGTATGAATCCATTAGAGTCTGTGCTCTGTTGAAATGCAGATTGTGTGAACAATTCACAATCAGGATATGACTTTCATAAACTTGAATAGACTGTTACTGTGATGTACAAGAGAGTAAAAATAAATAAATTAATTAATTCACTTTATATTTTAATATGTTGTGCAAAAAGCTGAAGCAGTTGATATCTTTGCACTTGGCAGGAATGCTTTCACCTGCTGAGCAACAGAAACAAGTCAGTGCTGAAACAGAAAGCGGCAACAAAGCTCCACCCCTTCCCTGACTCACCTCAGACAGATTCAGATGAGTTTATCCACTGAACAGACACACAGACGTTGAGACACGACTGCACTCACTGTCAAAGCAAAGCTAGGAAGTCTGCTGGGGGAAACGATCTACAGGGAAGAACACTGAGAATACAGTGAGTATGTGGAAAATATCCAGAATACTTTCAAGTAGTTCTGAAGCTAATGGAGTGAACTGACTAAAGTTGTGTCTTCATCTTCATTGAGAGAAAATGAGTTCACAGGCAGAGGATGATCTGACCTGTCCGATCTGCCACGACATCTTTAACGATCCTCTTGAGTGTGGCCACAGCTCCTGCAGACATGATGAGGTAATAATCCAGTAAAGAAATGCGAGAGAGATTGGGAAGAGTCTATAAAGTCTGAGCCTTTCTGCAGTCTGCACTCTGAGAAGCTCAAACTCTTTTGTCTTAATCATCTGCAGCCAGTGTGTGTCATCTGTAGAGATTCAAAAACTCACACCAATCATCAATTCAAACCAACTGATGAAGCTGCATAAGATCACAGACAGGAGGTCCAGAAATCACTGGCGTCTGTACAGGAGAAACTGAAGATCTTTGAATAAGTTCAAGTAAATTGTGATCAACAGCAGAAAACATTAAGGTCCAGGCTCAACACACAGAGAGGAAGATTACGGAGCAGTTTAAGAAGCTTCACCAGTTTCTACAAGAGGAAGAGGATCAAAGCTCTGAGGGTGTCACAGAGAAGAAGCTGAGAGCTGAAGAAGTCTCATTCCTGCTCAACTACAAGGCTGCAGTGGAAAGAGCCCAGCAGCGCCCCCTGATGGATGATCCACAGCTGGTCTCAGGAGCTCTCATAGATGTGGCCAAACATCTGGGCAACCTGTCCTACAACATCTGGAACAAGATGAAGGAGAAGGTCTCCTACAGTCCTGTGATTCTGGATCCAAACACTGCTCATCCAGACCTCATCATCCTATCTGAAGATCTGACCAGTGTGAGTCGTGAAAAGAAACTAAAGCTTCCCCAAAACCCAGAAAGGATTTATTTCTATCCCTCTGTTCTGGGATCTGAGGGCTTTAACTCAGAGTCTCTCAGCTGGGATGTCAAAGTTGGGAACAGTTCAGTCTGGGTGTTGGGAGTGCTAGCAGAGTCTGTCCGGAGCACATTAGCCAAGCCATCTAAGTTATTAAAAATTGTCTTCTGCGATGGTGAGTACACAGCAGATTCCAGCCGAGGTCCCCCCGCTGTGCTCCCAATAAAGAAGAGATTCGAGGGGATCAGAGTTCATCTGGACTGTGACAACCGAAAGCTGTCATTCTCTGATCCCGATACTGCCACACATATACACAAGTTCACACACTCTGGAAGTTTTAGACCGGAGACAATTTGTAATGTTATTGACACTATATAAATAAAATTGAATTGAATGTGAATATTTCAAGCACAGCGGAAAACTATTGTTGAACTGAAGGGAGACACTGTCTGCATATGAGGTAATGAAATGGTGAGTGAAATATTGCCATATTTCTATTTTTTTTATTATGATTGAACTGAGTGGTTACTTTTAATATAATATCTGTAGACACATACCCTGTAGTCTTGCAGCTCCTACAGCAGATGTTGAACTGTCTCCAGCCTCCATGCAAGACTGGCCTCAGGGTCGCAGCAGAATTCCTGCTGATAGAAACACAATACCACCTACACTCAACAGGGGTGCTCCCGCATAAGCATCGTTTTGCCATTCACTAACGTCAGGGTGGAGATCAATAAGTAATAAGTTGTGCGTCTGTACCAAGTCATGACGCACACACATAAAACAGAGCTGTTCTTGGATCTGGAGAAGTGGTAGAGACAATAGATGTTAAAATATTCTACTGGACCCCAGATGATGTCGGGGTTTATCTGCATGCAGAACGCGAAACTAAGATGGGATCAGGGGAAGGATTTGGAGACGCATGTTAATTTCAGGTCTGACCACACCTAAAGATGGTCGTGCCTCTATGTTTCTGAACCTTCACTTTTAAATTCTCACCAGAACCCTGGAACACACCGGTTAGAACAATAAAAATAAAAAATAATATATTAGATGATATATTAGATGTACAGAAATATTTACAGTCGCTGCACCAAGCTTCAATAATTAATTACAGCTTGACAAAAAAAATAAAAAATACAACCAGCTTAATGTGTAGAAGTGGTAGATTTTGAATATCATGACTCTAGTAGGAGTACAAAAATAAATAAAATACCCAAAAATATAATATAATATAATATAATATAATATAATATAATATAATATAATATAATGTGACTTGCACTTGAGAACTACATTACTGCACAGAACGGAATGATGAATAAGTAATAAGCGACCAAACAGAGGCAGGCGCATGGTGAAACTTTGTCTTCCTCTGCTTGGCAGCTTGTACCTGTCAGGTTGGATAATGTGCAGCAGGTCGCCTGTCAAAGGCAACGGCCTGCAAGGAAATTCAGGTTCAATCGTCGGCTGCTCAGGAGATTTAACCTGCAGCTGCAATCACTATCAACATCAGCGGCAGCTTCCTTCTCCCTGCTGTGTGCTTCTGTGCGTAAATGGGACAGTTTCTCCCAATTACAGTGCTTATTCTCCCTGGGGGCTCGGTGATGATACAGCACCAACAAATCGTTTTTTTTTTTTTTTTTTCACTGACTGTAGCTTTTATGAGTCCTTAGAAGTATATGTTGATGTCTGTGTTTACTATAAGCGGTTAAGGTTAGAAGGTTAGAGGGGTTAGGATTAGAGGGTTTGCCTATGTCTTGAATTGCTGAATCATTTTTGTGTGGCACAAATACTTTCAGGCAGCACTGTAGATATAAGCATGGGACTACAAGTTATCAAAGTGTTGTTGACTAAGCTGCCACAGGGGGGCAGTTTTCTCTGTGACGGCATCTACAGCATCAAACTTGGGCTTAACTGTTTTGATCTGTTTTCAACAGAAAATAGTCTCTAACCAAGGAACTCCTTCAGAGCCTAAAATAAAAATATTAAACATTTCATGAGGCTGTCTTACAGGTTTGAATGTAAGTGAGTGACTGACAACTGAGAGGCTGACATACACAGTGGCAGCTTGATCCTTTTGGAAAGCAGATGTTTGGATGTTTCTCAATGTGCATCCCACACAGCTAAGATGTAAATGTAGTCAAACAGCATTACACACTGTCTACATATCTAGGAAGTATGCAGAAACTGTCTGCAGAAACACACAGCAACAAGTGTGTTTCCACAGACAGGACAGACTGAGCCAGCCTGCAGCTGGGTTTAAATCAAATGGGCAACAACAAGGAGCAGCAGCAGGGTGGAGTTTGGACGTCATTATAAAAGATGAGTGAAGAAGTGGAGAAACTGTGGCTCTGTAGCCAGGAGCTCTGTGGGACAGAATTTACTATGAGAGAGAGAATGTGTGAAATACTGTGAGAGACATCAGTGTTCTTCATTCAAGTCAAATTGGTCAAGCAGCATATTATATCACTTTTTTTTGTTTGTTTGTTTGTTTGTTTTTTTTAAACAAAGAATAGAATAATGCCGTTATAAAGCCACAAAATCTGCACAGGGGTCAGGTCAACAAAACACTTTTTTTTTAGCAACACATTTTTTCATTAACTGTCTCTTTGAATACTTCTAACCAGTTTATTGTTGTGACTTTCCAATTTTATTATTATTATTATTTTTTACTATTGATGGAATGAGGATTAAGGGAAGAATTTATTTTACTTTGTTTTGTAACCTTGATGCAGTCTTAACTTTCTGAAGCTTCCTGCTCATGTCTTATCTCTGTAACAATGGGTTCTCTTGTCATTCAGGATCCAACCCTATTTTATGGACCATTAAATATGGTCCTAATGCACCTAATATACCCAATTATTTATGTTAAAAAAAATAAAAATAAAACAGCATATGTAAATTTGCCTTATTCATTCGATAAAATTGAGCCTGGGGCCACACCTCCGGGACATATGTGGACACTACAGGCTATCTACAGGCACAACCAATATGCTACGACGCTTTAAGCATCATGTCGACTAGTCACTGATCATGTGATAATAACAACATGGAAGCAAAAATAACAAAAGTACTACAGCAATGCACAAAATAAAAAAACACATCCACAGTATCAGAGAGAAGGAGGCTGCTTTTTAACCTGGCTGCACTGTCCCATCTTCCAATACTCTGTGGGGTGATTGTTGCAAAGCATTACTTCCTACTGTGTTTTTATTAGTGATGTCATCACTTGACTTGACTCTCACCACATACCAGTCAGCTTCAGCTTCCTCTCTATGTAGTTTACTTGTCACTCTCACCTCTCTATCTGCAACCACCGCGTGTGACCTTGCTCTTTATCAGTAAAGAACTGTGGCCTACAAGGCAGCGTCCGTGTGCTTGTGAGCAGGTGAGGTAAACAGACCTTGACAGCAATAATGCTCCGTGCAGCGGGAACAATCACGTCAAAGCAGTGGCTGAGAATGTAAACATGTGAACCTTTCATTAGTTCTGCACCCGGCCTCAGTTTTCTCTGTGAGTGCTACATTTAAAACTCGGTAAATATGAGTCAAACTCATTTTAGTTCAGAGGCAAAATACAGAACTAATTTGATTTTAAGTGGGTCGAGCCAGAAACATAATGGCATACTAAATTAAAAATAATTACAACTCCATTTTTTAACAATTTTTTTTTTGGTTTTAATATTATTTCCTTATTGATCCTACATGGAGAGATTTAGTGGAGAGATTCGTGTACACTAGCCAAAGGTTTGGACACAGCTTCTGATTCAATTGAACAAGAAGCTGTGTCCAAACTTTTGACTGGTTGTGCACATCATGAAAATGTTGCCATCTACAGTTTGGTTCTGGGTGATGTGTTCTGTTCGCTACTAAAGCAATGCACAAATGACAAATGGTTACTTTTATTGAAAAATTGCAGTTGAAGTCTTCTATATTTGCAAATTCATGGCACGCGGCGTTAGGGTTAGGGTCCAGTTAGGCAACGTGAAAATTTGAAGAAGAAGTGAATTGTGTGCTATTTTAAAAATGCTACCATGACCTACTGTGACTTCAAGAGACAAAACGCTGCCCTGTGTCTTTTGTTGCCTGCCAGATCTCAGCAGCGTTAGTCCCGCATCAGCTCAAAGCCCCGGCTGTCCGGTTCTACCTTCCCCCCATCTGAATAAAACATGCTACTCAGACAATTAAGTGTGAAACCAAAGTCAAATAAAAGAATAGATCCCAGCAGAATCATAAGAGTCTCTCATTTGTAGTATCCGTCCAACAAACCACTGATGCGTTGCACCACTTTGCAGAGCGTTTCGTCAGTTTTAGAGCAAAAGAAAACAACAACTGCAACATGTCAGTGGGTTTGCTTCTCTGCAGTGAGAATGCTAGCACAAATGTAGACAGACAATGCAAGAAATCCAAAAAGATGCCGAGATGTGAGTTTTTAAGACAATGAGCAAAAACATGCAACGATACGAAGACAAGAAGTACAAAAACAGAAGCACGAAGGGTACTGAGAACATTGTGAGATCTTTACAACACCTTACCTGAAACCTGAAAACCTGAAACCCTCAGAGCAAACACAAAAGCAACAGTAGCAAGGAAAGGCCTTTCAACAGGAACGACCCTTGACCAGAAGCCAATTCATACAGGTGAACCCATCTGCCCACGGTGAGGACTCCTCCTCACGTCTCCCACCATCTTCTTCTCCTCCCCTCCATCTCCGCTCCACCTGTCCTCTCACCACTGCTCATCTCTGAAAGACAGGTTTAATTATTCAGCCACATTGTGGGAGGTGGGGGCGACGGTTTGACGCTCGCTCTACTTGTCTCAATTAAAAATCCATCGAGGTCACGAATACACCGTGGCCTGCTTACGAGTTTCAAGGATGCTGCTGCTGTGCGGACGGCCTGCAGTCATCAGCGCTCATTAATAAATGTACCGATCTTGGTGTGCGGTGCCACCACAAAGGACTTGGAACTCTGCCGAGAGTCATGCAAGGTCACTGGCGTGAGGAAGGGTGTGTGGCAGGGCGCAGTTGAGCGTGCGTTCTGTTGTCGGGCACACAAATGCTTCACATTGTGTGGTCAACAAAGATGATTTAATCTTTAAGTACGTAAATGCAAACAAATATAATTTTGTTCACCTTAAGTCACCGTCTGAAGAAGTAAACATTGCAGTTAAAGGGACGTTTGATGAGAAGACCATTCTGTACATAATTATTATAATTACCATTGATTATGTGTACGGTACAACTGTGTTCAATAGTGTGGCGCCTGCTCCCTGTCAGGTTGGTGGATTTAAACCAACCAAGATGTTCTTATTAAAAGGCAACTTTGTTCAGATATTATGGAAAAGAAATCTTGAACAGAAAACACTTTTGTTTATGTCGTTGTTACATTTGGATTTAGTTCAAAACTGAGACAATTTCTAAGAACCACCACAATTACGTACTGAAATCTCTCACAGTGGCAACCAACACTAAATTCATTCAATAGGAGAAGAAGACCAAAATATAGACACACTTTCAACTTGGCAGTCGACATGGACACACTGTCGGACTTAACAAGTTTGATTCTGTAATTTTGGAACGGCATGAAATGCATTCTGGTACCATGTTCACAAAAGTTACCTGCCAAAGTGTCCTGGGTGGAACAAAAGCACTTCCAGGTATCTGGACAGCACTTGGTCAATCCAGACCCGTGCTTTGAATTGATAGTGCTTTCCCCACAGCATTGGTCTTCAACAGGGAGTTACTACAGGGGGGGTTGCAAAATCTTTGGTCGATTAGACATTTATATATTTCTATATTGAGAATTTCCCCCACAAACTAAAATTACTTTATATACAAATTCACATGAATGCAACCTATTTTAGTAAAGGGATAAATGGATAATTTCACACAGAATGCCACACTAGTCGAGACCTGTCAATCAAAACCTCCTGTGCACAGTAGGCCCCGCCCCTATCACTGCTGAGCCAATCACGAGGATGCGCATTACACTCTGGCTCTGTCAGGTTCCCCACAACTGACGAGATCCTATTCAGTCCCCAGGTGAAATCCCAGATGCATGCTGCTATGTTTATGTCATGTATTTTTAGGTTTAAGGCAGATAAAATAACATAATAATATTGAATGCAAAATGATAGTAGATGGGGGGTCCCTGCTTAATCTCTCATCAGGTTGGGGGTCCTTGGTCAGAAAAACATTGAAGACTCCTGCTCTGCAGGTATTCAGCTCCTCCCTGTATGGTGTTATTATTTATATATATATATGATAAGATTGTTTTTTTCTTTTTTTCTTTTAAGAACAGAGAAAGAACATGACAGTGTGATGCATCAGGATAATGATGAGCTAATGCTGCCCGGTAATCTTGGACCTAGATCACTGAGCACAAAAAAAAACCCCAGCGCAGCTTCAAACAAAGGACACCACTGAGCATTCAGTGGCAGCGACTCCCACGGCCTCGGAGGAACGCGGTACGTTGGTGCTCATAATGTGCATTACATGTATCGGGTTATTTTGAAGTTCCTTTCATGCTTGTGCATCAGGGGCCAGAGGGAGACATTTTAGTCCAGATGAAAAGTCGCTGTGACATTTACAGCGTTTATCAATTTCTGCAGAAGCAAACAAGAAGCGGTAAGTATATAAATATTCTTTGGTGGCGGATGATAAAAACTCAAATTAGCATTTAGATTTCAAAAATGTGGTCAATTGATTAAAACATTACTACGTGAGAAAACTCTGATGTCTCCAGAGGTTTTTTTTTTTTTTTTTTAAAGTTTGCAGTCATTGGTTCAGTTACTGGTGCTTATGAGGGAAGGACTTGTACGCCATTTAAAATACACCTGCTCTTTTCATCCGTGTTCGTCTGCCAGTGTCATTAAAGCCTCGGATGTCATGGGCTTGGAGCACAGAGACATTTGGCTGCTGGAAAGCCTCTCACCATGTTTTAAACGTCTGATGCGACCAAAGTGACGCGCGCAGAAAGACACACGCGCACAGACGTCTGCGCAGTCGAACTGAATGAGCAAAATGCCTGCAAGCCCATAATCTTCATGACAGCTAGCAGGTCCGTGATTACACAGCGTGCATCCGTGGCCGCTATTAAAACCATCTGAGACAATTACGTCAGTTGTCGACTCTGTGATTATTGTTCAGCTCCACATTAAAACTAAAAGCTTTCCTTTATGACGCCATCATAATGAATTAGTTCAGTTACACTCCGGTCTAAACACGAAAGAATACAGCTGTGCATTAACCCCTAAAGAAGGGGATTTTATGGGCTGATTAAAAAGCCAGACTTTCGTCCCTGGACTCATACTATAACACCATAAAATATGCAACTAGAGTGTCAATTACTTCAGCTGTCATTGTGCGGATGTTAAACCAGTCCTTGTTTTAATTACTTAGATCTCATCTTTTAGCAGATCTGCACAAAAACAATCTTTTGAACTTTGATTGAAAAGCTCAAATATACCCTCTCCGGACCAAAGCTGTACAGAACACATGAGTGCAGCTGCTCCCGGTGCCAATTTTGGTTTATTGTCTTTGTCAACCAGCTACCGTCTCTCCACGCTAGAGACACACAAATACATACAGTGAAATGAATTCATAAATAATATGGAAATGGAATTGTGCATCCCACTATCTGAATACTAATTGAAAGCCATGTTTAATTAATGTCTCTTGACACTGGAGTGCAACATATAAATATACGAATACATAAATGCATAAAGAAAGCAATTATTGAAAGCGCGGTTCCGCTTTCTGTTAATGCCAACCGAATCAGTGTTCATTTACAAGGCATTTCCAAAGGAAGTGGGTGTTGATCCGTGCACTTCTGCTTTAAGCTGCTCCGCTCATTTCAGACACTTTCCCCAAAAGCAATACTTTCTCTCTTCCCGTAAAAGCTTGCGTGTTTGTGTCTTTCCCTTCTCCCCGGAGTATGCACGGATAATCATCTTAAATCTTTGCTGACTTTTTCTCCACCTCCTGTCAATTTGCAATACCCATTTCACCCTGTCACTTTGTCAGCTTACCATGCCGCTGTGCAGAAAGACCTGCTCTACCTCAGTGACACATGGAGCATGTTTACTGGCAATTTGCACCCATTCTTTCAGCTCTGTTTGTTTGTATTCACCACACCCAGGTTGTGCACTGGAAAATGGAAGAAAGCTGTGTTTGGGTTTGTGTATAATGTATAGTATTTAGGGTTTTTTCTGGTTGGAGCGACTGAAAATGTATACACAAAGTAGTTTTTTTGTCATGTTACTTACTGCATGATTCTTTTTTTCACTGACCCATCAGGGAATTAGTTTTGAGGGAGCCACATACCTACTACAATGCTTAGAGTCACTGGTTCAAATCCCTTCTATATGCATGGTTTAAGGGCCCTTGAGCAAGGCATATAACCCCTAACTTGCTCCCTGGTCTTTCTCGTATGGCTCTGCTTTGCTGCAGGTGGATGGGTTAAATGCATATACACATTCCTTTTACATTTACTAAACCATTAAAGTTGATTTACATTTTTACAATTGTTCCAAGAATTTTATACTTTTTGGTTTCATTATAATGCCCTAACTTTACTTTAATGCCATGGCCCATTTTGCCACATTAGACATAGAATTAAAAACACTAATGTACCTCATAACATTAAAATGTCTGCATTCCGTTCACGTGAGCTAGTTCTGGGGTCCTTGCGCTGTCTGGGTCATGGCGTTCTGGGAGGTCTCGTACATCGTTAGTCAATTTTAGGCAGGTATGGAATAAAGAGCTGTAAACATGGAATGCTTTAAAAATGAGGTGTTAATAGTTTACATTCTACGATTAACACCGAGTGCGACCACCCACTGCCTTCAAAAACGGCATTAATTCTAGGCACACGTTTCTTGGAGAACTAACCACAGATCTTCTGTGGATGAAGGCTTCCTCAAATCCGTCTGTCTCTTCACGTAATCCCAGACACACTCAATGATGCTGAAATCACGGCTTTTTGTTCTTCTTCATGCCAAAGATACACTCACCAGCCACTTTATTAGGTACACCTTGCTAGTAAAAGGTTGGACCCCCTTTTCCCTTCAGAACTGCTATAATTCTCCATGGCATACTTACAAGAAGGTGTTGGAAACATTCCTCAGAGATTTTGGTCCATATTGGCATTGCTGCGCATTTGCTGGCTGCACATCTGTGATGCAACTCTCCTGTTCCGCCACATCCCCAAGGTGCTCTATTGAATTGAGATCTGTGACTGTGGAGGCCGTTGGAGTACAGTGAACTCATTGTCATGTTCAAGAAACCAGTTTGCAATGATATGAGCTTTGTGACATGGTGCATTATCCTGCTGGCAGTAGTCATCAGAAGACATGGTCAGCAACAATAATCAGGTAGGCTGTGGCATTTAAACCATATGCCAAGAAAATATCCCCCACACCATTATACCACCACCAGCAGCAGCCTGAACCGTTGATACAAGACAGGATGGATCCATGCTTTCATATTGTTTGCGCCAAATTCTGACCCTGTCATCTGAATGTCGCACCTGAAATCAAGACACGTCAGACCAGGTGATGTTTTTCCAATCTTCTATTGTCCAATTTTGGTGAGCCTGTATGAACTGTAGTCTCAGTTTCCTGTTCTTAGCTGACAGGAGTGTGGTCTTCTGCTCCTGTAGCCCAAGGTTCAACGTGTTGTGCGTTCAGAGATGGTATTCTGCATTTCTTGGTTGTAACCAGTGGTTATTTGAGTTACTGTTGCCTTTTTTATCATCTCCAACCAATCTGCCCATTCTCCTCCAACCTGTCAAATCAACAAGGCATTTTCGTCCACACAACTGCCACTCACTGGATATTTTCTCTTTTTCAGACCATTCTCTGTAAACCCTAGAGATGGTTGTGCGTGAAAATCCCAGTAGATCATCAGTTTTTGAAATACTCAGACAAGCCTGTCTGGAACCAACAACCATACCACGTTCAAAGTCACTTTAAACCCTGTTCTTCCTCATTCTGATGCTCGGTTTGAACTTCAGCAAGTTGTCTGATCACCTCTCCATGCCTAAATGCACTGAATCACAGCCATGTGAATGGCTGATTAGCTATTTGTGTTAACAAACAATTGAGCAGGTGAACCAGTGAGTGTGGTGCTTTATGACAGTGGCTGTATGTTTGCTGTCCTACTGCAGAATAAATTTTATGCCTCCCTGATGATATGGATATCTCCAACTCCATGTGCAAAAATGAAGCTCCAAACATGCAAGGAACCTCCACCATGTGTCACTGTTGCCTGTAGACATTCATTATTGTAGAGCTCTCCAGCCCTCCAGGTCTCCAGCCCTTCAGTGAGCAAACTTTCTCCTGCTATAGCCAAATGTTTTAGATTTTTACTGCGTCAGTCCAGAGCACCTGCTGCCAGTTCCTATGTCGGGTGCATAGTTGTTTCCATGTCAGACGGCTTTTTGGCTGCAACTCTTTGATGAAGACCACAGACTTCTTCAGACAATAGATGGGTGTACCTGTGTCCCACTGGTTTCCTCCAGTTCTGAGCTGATGGCACTGATGTCCCTCTGAATTTGTTCAAACGCAATAAATAAAAGTAAAAAATGAAAGCGTCATATTTTCTCCCAAACCTGAAACACACCCTTTGACTTGAAAAATGATTCTTGTCAGACAAGTAAAAATAAAAGACACAGCAGTGATGGATCCTTCTGTCCGATAGCAGTGTTTAACGACAGCACCATGCTGTCATCAATCAGATCCCATAATGCATCAGGCTCAGCCACCGTGTTTAGTATCCCACCTGAAAGCTGAGTCATTCAACATGAACACGAAAGACGATAAATGCAAGTTTATAGGTAGTTTATATTTAATTATGCAAATAAACATTTAGAGTTAGTTATAACATCTTTAATCTTATATTTTTGGTTAGTTATACAGTGCTGTTGTTAACTTAATAACTTTCTATTGTAGCAGCCACAACATTAAATCCACCTAGATGATCTCACTCTGATAAAATGTTCTGTGTCCTGGCATTTATATGGATGTTACGTTAATACATATCACAGACCATCACAGACCATGTCAATAAACTGTTGATAAACATGTATTCTTACTGTAATTCATGATTCATTCAGGTAGTTATGAGACATTTAATGGTTGTTAGTCCAAATGGAAATGTCCTTGACTTTTTCACATATCTCTTGCACCCGTGGTTCCCAACCTTTTCCAACTCAGGGCCCACTTTTAAGTCTCAAAACTTTTTGTGGCCCAACTCTGACCCATAAATATGAAGCCCATACAAATGCGTTCTCAGAGCACTTTTTTTTTTTAATTGAAGATTTACATAAAGGACTGAAAGGACTGAACTGAATACAGGAGAAACATGTTGGAAGCTCCACAGCCACGAAAACAGCATCAAACATTCAAGGAGCTGTCCATCAGCACCACACAGATATCAGAAATGGCATGCACAGGCCTGTCTGTAACAGGCTAATTAACAAACGATTCATAAATAACATTATCCTTCAACAATGGAGAAACACATTCTCATGTATGACAATCTGACATCCAATATCACGTCCAAACAAAATCCACTGACATACAATTTCGCAGAACACAACCAAAACCCAAATATCAAATAAAACGATTGAGCGGAAGGTCAGGGTTCGAGTCCAGCTCGGGCCTTTCTGGGTGGAGTTTGAATGTTCTCCCTGTGTCCGTGTGGGTTTTCTCCAGGTGCTGGTTTCCTCCCACCTTCAAACACAAGCTCGTTAGGCTAATTGGTGGCCCTAAATTGACCCAAGGTGTGCGTGTGAGTGCGAATGTTTGTTATTCTCTGTGTTGGCCCTGCGATAGACTGGCGGCCTGTCCAGGGTGTACCCTGCCCTGCCTCTCCTAGTGAGGATTAGGCAATATGGAAGATGAGATGAGATGAGATGAGATGAGATGAGATGAGATGAGATGAGATGAGATGAGATGAGATGAGATGATTTGGCGGCCCACTTGTAATACCTTCGCGTCCCACCAGGGCCAAAGGTTGGGAATCACTGTCTTACATTTGGTATCATAATTATGTACATTTTGAAGATGTCATGTAAAGTGTAAAAACCACTGAGTTTAAGTTAACCCAGTTTAAGTTTTATATACCACCGACACATTAATTAACTTCACACATTTCTGCCAGCATATACATCACTAGAAATTCACATAACTCAAGAAGCTGGTTTTACACAGCAGAACCAACTGTAATGTTGAAGCAATAACACCCCGTTGGTACTGGATAAAGCCATTTGTGTACATGATCAGTCAATATTCAGGTCCTAACATTCAGTATGAACATTTTTTTGTTTTGTTTTGTTGACTGTTTAAAGTGTAGAAACCCCAGGTTGTGGACATCCCACAATTGGTTTATCAGATTTGAATGGTCTGAATAATGAACAACAGCTTTTCAGTCTCAAACTGATCCTAATGGGTGTCTGCGCTGTATGGCCATAGTTGGAGACACAAATATACACAGTATTGTCTAATTTTAAAGGTTTGATGATCTAGAAGAAAAGCTCCAAAGTAGGGTGGTAGAGTTCTATCTACAGAACAAACCACCAACAATTATACCATACACTTTATCTGGACAGCAGTGACTTCCTGGTTGGTTATTTTTCAGGGTTTTTTAGTCCAGTAAACACAGTCCAGCTCTTAGGTGACTTCTGATGAGTTTGAAGTTTCGTTCTAAGCTGAAGCTGTGGCATTTATCATTGAACTGTGCACCACCGAGGAGGCCTCCCATCAAGCCTACATGACAGATGATGACAGTGACTGCCGTGGCTGATGAATACTTTATTACCTACCTGCGGTTAAACAGCAAACATCCATCTGCAGTTACACACACAGCCAACTTCAGTCCATTCAAACCGTTGGGTTGTTTTTATGTGTCTGAATATATAAAGCCGGATGTTTGTTCTTTTATTATTTAGATTGCGTCCGCCTACGCTGACGGATATCGACTGATTGAAAGGTTTGGGGCTCTGATTTCCTCCCAGAGAGACCAGCATTAAGGCACACAACACCGTTTTTCCATTCATGCGTTGTCCCTTGTCTGTAGTGTTCTTCAGATTCAGGTTTGATAATAGCTCAAGAAAATTCTCTGTTTGTCTTCCACCTACAATGTCATCATGTTCAAGAGTTCAGAACATGACTCTCTGTACGATCATGAATTAATACATAAAAGTATTTTTATCTGTAACTTCTCCTTTATATGAACGTCATTGTGTGAGGTCTAATGTCCCAGCAGGTTTGATGGCTGTATTTAATTTTCTTTTTTTTTCTTCTTTTTTTTTTTTTAACTTTGCTTCCACCTTCTGGAAGTTCCAGGCAGCTGCAACACCTTCAACACCCCGTTTTGTCTGCTTTGTCCAATGCAATGACGAAATAATAATGCAGAGAAAACATTTATCTTCATCACAGTTTTTTTAATTCCCTTAAAACAAGTGCCAGATATTCACATGCACATTAAATAAAAATTTGCTTGTTGAAAGCTTTCATCCTTACGACCCTTTAAAAGGTACCATCAAATAAAGCAGCTCTGTGTTATTTATAATAAGGTTTTATAATATTAGAATCAGTTTCGTAGTAAAAAAAATAAAAAATAAATAAAAAATAAAATTAATTTATTCACTAAAATACACAAGATTGAGATGTTTGCAGCAAAACATTTGCAGGATTCACATTTTATTCAATTAATATTTAAATAATAATAATAATAATAATAACGAGTTAAATTACAGTTACTATTAATCAGTTGTCAGAAATGAAAATAAAACTGTTGAATAACAAGCAGCAATCCACCTTAACATTGTACCATTTCAGTCCATTTGGACTAGTTAGAACAAGACGCGCATACATTTCTAAGAAAATGTGACAATATTTTACAATTTAATGGCATTTAATATGATCAAATATTGGGAATTAAACAGATTAACTGGAAAGCCACAGACAGCCTCATAGTGGCACCTGTTTTAGTTCAGTGGTTCTGTAAAGTTCCCTTCAAAAGCTATTTACGTTCAAGGTGTGATCCGTTTACACCTGATCAAGTCGATCAAATTCAGAGGCTATAAACTGTAAGCACTTTCTAAAAATGTGTTTGTCTTAAGGTATTACTGTTGATCTGCAGCCTGACACCAACTTTGAAATCCAGGTCAAATGCAGCCTTGATGCAGTAAAAAAAAAAAAAAAAAATCACATTTACACTATAAAAAAAGGGAGATTAACTGTATTTGCTACAAACACTTGTCTAAAGACAACATATATATTAATATTTTATTATTGTTATAACAGCATGTTACCAAACAAGTAAAAAAAAAGGGTTGTGTAAATTCAGGTTGTGTAAGGTCTGATTCAAGTTAGCCAAGATGAGCCTGGCTTTGTACTTCCGGTGAGTCTTTCATGTTTAAAAAATAAAAGGAGGCCGTCAGCAGTAAAAGCAGTTAAAGTTAAAATAATTTTAACCTTACTTGTAAAATTGGGATCATTTAAGCTAATTTGAATAAACAATTCTTGTGAGAGGGGGTCTTCTCAGCCCTTTGGAATATAGATCTAAAGGACCATGAATTATGAATTAATTTTAAGTGCACGGTTACAACCATACGTGAAGATAATGCCAAAGCTAGACAGCACGCTAATTGTGTGTCTTCTTAAATTTGTAGGCCGGGTGTCAATGGTTTTATTTTGACAGTTGTGGCCAGGGGTTAGAGTTCCTCTAAAAACAACATAAAGCGACTACATGCAGGCAATGTTCTTATTTTGAATGATCAGACCGGAACTGTACACCGGCTATTGACTGCTAGGGTCCAGGCTCTTTTCAGCTCAGAGAGAACCGCAGAGAAGATGGCGGCGTTACGTGTCGTGGTGCTATCGGGGTCTGGGAGAGCTCTCCTTAGCACGGCGAAAACTATCAAGACCCCCACGGTAGGCCGATGGATGAGTGTTGTGTGTACCACTTAGGGAAGACCGTGTCTACTTGAACAGTTTAAGAGGAAGTTTCAGTTTCGGGGTGTCCTGCAAGAGAGCTAACGTTAGCTAGCGGGGTGAGACAAGGTCACTCGTGTTCCCACACAATTTACAAAGTCGCCAGTAACTGTAGTTTTAGTCCTTGTGTTTTTCGCCTTTCTCAGTCTGTAGACACAAACGCGACACCAGCAACTCCTAAAATATACGATACAGACGTTTAAGTATCGCCTAAAGCAAGCTAGCCGGCTAGCTAACGCATGATGTGTCAACCAACCGGCAAACCTACAACCCGGTGTAAAAGCACTTTCTTTCTCAAATAACGATACAGGGAAACAAATCTGCACATCGGTATATTTTGTCACAGTGTTTGTGTGTATTTCAGTCCACGTTGTGTATAATCTCTTTGAGCAGGCTACCGATATGTAACTTAGCTAATATTGCTAATCAGTTAGCATTTCAAGGACTGAAAGGACTTCCGGTGGAGAAAAGCCGTCTTTAGGTGTAACCTAAAGCTTCAGCTCGATGTCATCTCAGAGATCGGATCATGTCATATTTCCATGCCCTGCTGTGTGTTTTAAGCGGTTAATAACTCTAATAAAACATAAATTGTAGTATTAGGAGTGAATTATTATTGGGTCACCAGCTGTAGCCGTGTTTCAGTCTGTAGACTTGTTTGTGTATGTTGGTGCAGCAAGATGTAACGTGGTGCCTGTTACAAAAACATCAGTGAAGGGCAGTCTCATAAGGACCATTAGATGGCACACATCAAGGGCATTGCAATGAAGTGAGCCATGTAGTTAAACTACACCTATGTTCTGAGTTAAACCTTTACCCTGGCAGTCTGGACACATGAGTCGCATTTTACTCTGATTGTTTTAAAATTCGGTACAGCTTTTAGTGAATCAAGTGGACAGTAGATGTCATCCAATATCTTGTTAAGCACAGGTGTCGAACATACTGCCTGTGGCCCAAAAGTGGTCCACCAGAGGGTCTAATTTGGCTCACAGTATGAATTTGACTGCTAACCCTAAGTCGTCCGCTGTTTTAGTAAGAGAAGTGGACAGAACACAATACTGAGACCCAGGACGAAGCAGCAGATAGAAATATGTCCAAATTACACTTCTTTTTCTAAAGAGATGTATTTTCTTTTTGCAGAAGAATGTTAACATTCTCCTAATTTGCTTGTTCTTTTTGCACTAAAACAAATCTGGAGTTGTGGTTACTTATAGGTTATTATGCTGTTGTCTTGCTGATCCAGACCGCATTGGATCAAAATGGACTGTATGTGACCCCTGAACTAAAATGTATTTGACCGCTTTCAAGAAACCAAACTGTTTCAAATGGATATATATTAGAATACCTTTGGTTTTAATATCATACAGAAAAGTTCGAGATGTCATATTTAAGTCTGTGAATTGGAAATTTAATAAATATTATAACTGGTTTGGCAGGTTTCTTTGGGGAATAGTTTTGTTAATTGTATAAAATAAAAATTTATTCCAAAGCCCAAAACGATTTTAGTTTGTTTTTCTGGAATTAGATTATTAAATAGTTCATAGAAATTAAAAAAACATCCATTATGAATGACTTATTGGTGTTTTTGCTTTAAAAATAAATGTATTCTCATTTCAGCTGACATAACATAATAATAACAAGTGACCTATTCATGTCTGATGCTCACCTGTTACGTCATCTTAAATGAGTAACTTTACTTGAATCATGTTGTGCTCTGGTTCCTTTGCAGGCCAACATGTCCTTTGCCAGCTTGTCCCGAAGCAAGAAGGTCGCCCTGTCGACGCTAGGTGTGGTCACAGCTGGCGGAGCGGGACTCGCTCTGATGCTGCATCAGTCAGTCAAAGCCTCTGAGTTGGAGCTCCACCCTCCTCAGTACCCCTGGAGCCATGCTGGACCGCTGTCCTCCCTGGACCACGCTAGGTGCGTTGGATGGATTCACACATGTGCAACTGTCAAACATAATCACTGTGAGGAGGCAAACTGAATGTTAAACCTGTAACAGAAATCTGTGGGTTCAAAAGACTTGAAAGCTTTCCACATGTATTACTTTTTTCTTTTTTAACAAAAGTAAATGCTTTCAACATTGTGATATTTAAAGTATTAATTGAAATAGGCTTCATGTAGTAATGAATAGAAATGTATTTATCCTTAAATTTCACACCTGAGACTGGAACTATTTGATCTTCTTCAATTGGTAAAATGTCAGAAAAATGTTCCCTATATGTTTCTGGGGGCTGGGGTGTGGTCACTGAATGTCATGTTTTGTTATATTTGGATTACAACACTAAATAATAACCAGTTTAATGTCTCCTAAGACAAAGAGCAGCAAGTCAGTACAGCTATTTCTGCTAATCAAACAACCAATGAGTTGTTGAGTTCTGGTCACAATTTATGTTCTTTTATCTACAGTTATATATAAAATATGTCCACAATTTTTCAGTGTCTCTTCTTCTGTCTCTGTAGCATTCGCCGTGGTTACCAGGTGTACAAGCAGGTGTGTGCAGCCTGCCACAGTATGGATTACCTGGCCTTCAGAAACTTAGTGGGAGTGTCGCACACAGAGGATGAGGTCAAGGCTCTGGCTGAGGAGGTGAGCTTGAATGTGTGGACATGTGAGCACTTGTGATGGTGAGCACTAAACCTGTGTCATTGTTGCTCCAGTAGGGGGCAACACTGATCTATATCTGCAGATACATTTCTAGGTTTTTATAACAGAGACAGCAGTCCTCCTTTTGAAATTTTGTGACTCAGGAATATCATTACTGACAAATTTGTCAGTAATTTTAACTGGTCATATCTTGATTATGACAATGTCATCAGATATTTACCATATTTACTTCGTCCTTGGAAGCTAGAAGCAGGTGTTTCCTGTCCACCACAAACTCCACCACAAATTGAGACGATTGTCTTTGCACCAAATGAGCCTATTTTTAGTCCCGAGTGATAACTTTCACTTTGTCATTTAGTTTGCTTATTGTGTGCAAGCTGCAAAAAGTCAACTGCCTCCAATCAGCTGTGCTTAAAATGTGTCTTGTGTGTTGGGTTCAGTTTGAGATAGTGGACGGTCCTGATGACAAAGGTGAGATGTTCACGCGGCCCGGAAAGCTGTCGGACTACTTCCCAAAGCCTTACCCCAACCCTGAGGCAGCCCGCTACGCCAACAACGGAGCCCTGCCCCCTGACCTCAGCTACATCGTCAACGCCAGGTACGTTCACAGTTAAACCCTGAAGCCACAGAAACGCCCGATATCCGCTTATCCTCAGTGTTCATGATGTGGTGCTTCCCTGTTGCCTTCAGACACGGTGGAGAGGACTACGTATTCAGCCTGCTGACAGGTTACTGTGAGCCTCCAGCAGGAGTGACCATAAGAGAAGGACTCTACTACAACCCATACTTCCCTGGACAGGCCATCGGCATGGCCCCGCCCATCTACAACGAGATTCTGGAGTTTGACGACGGTAAATAAACTGAGTAGTGCTGCCGTTTAACAGAATTTGTGGAGGTAGCTCTCAAGTCAGGTTTTCTTTTTTTTGTTAGTTTATTCATTAACTAAAAGGCGAGTGCAGAGAGGAGGGAAAAAGCGCTTTGTGTTTATTTGTATTGCTTTCTTCTTTAGATATACTACAACATTTTAACAGTCCTGCCCTAAATCCTCCTTCGTGACTGATCTAATGTTCAGTTGATGTTGAAACAGTGTCAGAAAGGAGGTGATTCAACTGGATGATCATTTTGGAGGATGTAGTTTGTGGTGATTTGAAACTGGATCGAATTTAACACTTAAGCGTTTTATTATTGAGCCCAGCCCACTGATTATAATGTCAAATAGAAGTAGTACCTCAATGAAGACACAACTTAGTGTGTGACTGTTATTAAGAATGAATTCACCAGTGTACCTAACGAACTGCCAACCAGTGCAATTTATTTCAGTTCATAGTTTCATTGTTCATTGAGAAATCGATTGTGTAAAAAAAAAAAAAACCTTCTGACGACTTCTAAACAGATCATAACAGCCTGTGTTTTAAATATTCAGATTGATAAATGCATCCTTTATTCAGGACTAGACAGAGTGTGTCTACAGCGAGGCTTCAACAATTTCTGTTTAAACTTTGACTTTGCTTTGACTATGACATCACTAGAAGTAACTAAAATAAATAAATACATTTAACATGAGATCTATTTTTTTTTAGGAACTGTTTCACTTGCAATGTAAACTGTTATGGCAGTTTAAAATTAGTGACTTGGTGATACATGATAGAAGCATGTCCTCCTTATCTGTTGCATCCAGGAGAGATTTTCTCTTTACTGACGTTAGAATTGTGGCGCTGATGGTTTTTCTGTTGCCGTAGGAACCCCTGCCACCATGAGTCAGGTTGCTAAGGATGTGTGTACTTTCCTGAGGTGGGCGTCCGAGCCGGAGCACGACCAACGCAAACGCATGGGACTGAAGGTACGCCACACACTGTGGAGCTGGGTATCTACGCGTGTCATGTTTTCAGTACCGCAATGGTGTGATCAAGCCCTGACTTTCAGTTTGAAACCACCTCCACCTGCATCAGATACTGAAGGAAAAAACACAAGTTGCCAATTGAGTTTATTTGATATTTTCATTGGTAAATATATATGGTGGCCTGTGGTTAAGCTACCATAATTGAACTTGTGCATTTCAGACAAGTCTTGTAATCATATATTAAACAAATATCTTTAGGTATTATTAGATAGCTGAATGGAGATGTACACAGGAAACATGGGGCAGAAGACGTGTTTAAAATGTAGTACGGAGACATAATCAAACAATAGTAAACTTTCAATTAATCGTTCCCTTTTCATCTTCTTACAGCTCCTGATAGGCGCAGCCATCCTCATACCTCTGACCTACTACATGAAGAGACACAAGTGGTCTGCGCTGAAGAGCAGAAAGATTGCCTACAGGCCCCCCAAGTAAACAGAAACAAGCAAACCCCCCCCGAGCTGGGCCTAAAAACGTGAAGGCTGCGTTCAATGACTCCTCAATGCTCACCTCATTACTATCAAAAAGAATCACAGTAACTGACAAACACACACACATGCCTTTCTAAGAGGGGGTAGAGAACAAAGTATATAAACTATGTTTATTCCTACAGAAAATGCCTTTATTTTTAGTTGGTGGCATGCCAGAACCAGTTATGTGACGGATTTTCCTGTATCTGGAATATCACGGAGCAATATTGTGTCAGAGATTTATGGAGTTCTTGAACGCACCCTCCACAAACCTTGTTTGATCTGCAGCGAGTCACTGAATGCAGTTCAGGTCATCATCTTTTATCGGACTCCGTCACAACTGATTAATTAGTTGATCGACTATCCATCTCTGTAAGATACTCACTAATGATGGAAGTGCTGAGAAATGGTTGCCCTCTGAGTTCATAACATGTTGGTTCTATGTAAATCCATCCTCCCCGTCCTCTCCACAAAGCAACCTCTGAAGCCCTGTTTTACTGTACAAAATAAATTATCATAAAGTAAATCTTTCTGTGTGGCACTTCTTGCTTCTAGCAGCAGTTAACATGACGCACCCATACACCCAAGCCAACTTTAATACTGCCTCTATCATTCTCATCATTTCTGTCTGACTTGTTGTCGGTGCTGCATCTGTGCTCTGTCGTATACATATTTAATAAACTGCTACATGAATTAAAATTTGTCATGAGGTTATAGTTGTATAAGATGACCTCCATGGTGTTCTGATTCCTGCCTTTTACATCTTAGCCATTCTTTTAATTCACAATAAATATAACTTACTGGATATGTGTGCAATCTTTTTTGTAATTACACAAAAAAATAGAAAAGGTCATAAAAGCGCTATAAAGTGCCGATCAAAATATGATGTAAAACAAAAATCATTGAATTTTATTTAAACGTACAATAAACAATTAGATTTAAAATAATGTATACTGTATATATGTTAGTCTTCAAAGAGATAATCTTAAAAAATATAAGGAATAAAAGAATATGAATGTAAGAGCCATTTTGTAAAAAAGTTTAAATAATTGAATTCAAAAGTATATTTTATAGATGGAACTGGGTTATTAAATTGGGTTATTATGTTATGCATATAATTAATGTTCTGTATGCTGTTAGAATAATTTTAATGGTTTGACTTGAACCACTTACATCATTTTAAAGAATCTCATGGTGCGAACAACGTTTTTGTAGGACGAATGTGGATTGTTTTGAGGCCTCCACGCTAAAGCTTCACTGGTATCAACTTGACTGGCCGTGTGTTTACTGTGTTCAAGTATGGGAACAGTCTATCAGTAAAAGTGTGCATGACGGGTTTCCTGTTCTCCGTAGACTAGTTGGGTGCTTTCCTTTCTTCTGAACAGAATCTGCAGCAACACCCACAAACCACTCTGTACTTTCTTGACATCCCAGCTGTGGGTCCCTGACTTAAATCCCTCAGAACCCAGAACAATTCGGAAGCAATCAAACCTCTCTGGGTTGTCTGGAAGCTTCTTCCTCTGTCTCCACATCTCACACTGGTCAGATCTCCAGACAGGATGAGGTCTGGATGAGCAGCATTTGGATCCAGAATCACAGGACTGTAGGAGACCTTCTCCTTCATCTTGTCCCAGATGTTGAAGGCTAAGTTGCCCAGATGTTTGGCCACATCTATGAGAGCTCCTGAGTCCATCTCTGGATCATCCATCAGGGGGCACTGCTGGACTCTTTCCTCTGCAGACTTGTAGTTGAGCAGGAATGAGACGTCTTCAGCTTTCAGCTCCTTCTCTGTGACTCTGATTGTGAATGAAAGAGCTATTATCTCTATGCTCAGAGCATCAATCTTCTCCTTCATGATCTGACTCTTCTGCTCCTCTTCTTCCCTCAGAGCTTTGATCCTGGCCTCCTCTTCCTCTTGCAGAAACCGGTGAAGCTTCTTAAACTGCTCCCTAATCTTCCTCTCTCTCTCTGTGTTGAGTCTAGAGCTATTTTTCTTGAGACTTGATCAACGATATTCAGCTTCTCGTGCGCAGACTTCAGGAGTTTCAGCAGCTCCTCTCTGTGATCCTGTGTCGCTTCCATCAGTCGGCCTGAACATGTGATCATCATGTGTGTTTGAATCAGACGAACACACACTGGATGTTGATGATCTCTCAGAGTGCATGTGTTTTCTTCTCCACCAGTTGCTCAGAAGCTGTGCCATTCTTTTGACTCGTGGACAGGGGCTTGTTGTCTCGCTGCATGACCCAGTTTCTCTTAAGATTCATCTCATGGACAGATGTCCTGGCATTTTCTTTGAGACTTTGTTGGTGTAATTCAGAATTCACTGGTCCGTCAACGATGCCAAGTCATCCTGGTCCAGATGCAGTAAAACAGCCTTTCACTTCAACCTGACACCTCTACTTTGTGTTAGTTTGCTTATTGTACGCAAGCAGTGTCCGATCTTCACCAGTTAAGTTGTGCAGAGTTTTTTCTCCGTATCTCACCAATCACAGTGAGTTTGAGATTAGCTGGTCTCTTCCTCTCTGAATGCAGCCATCGCAAACCTCACATCCATGCCACCTTTCATTGAGGGATAAATAAACAAGTGTGCTGTTGGTTTAAAGCTGCTGCAGGCCTTCATTAGGAGCTAATCTGGTCCTGAAAAGGTTTTCCTCCCCGCTGCTTCAAACTGCATTCAGACGCCACGAGCTTCATCTGCATCACAACACATACAGATTAGGCTAATAGCATTAGCGGATCTCCCCGGATCATTATTATTGCCATCATTATCATTATTATTATTTATTAGTTTAAACTCTGTCGCGGACCAGCAACCGAAGGACGGACGTGTTTTTAGTGTGAAAACCAAACTGATTTTCTACTTTGGTAATTCAGAAGAAAAGGAAACGGTTTTGCTTTGCATCTCTGTCATGGTGATGGGTTTTTAAAAAAGGCTTTCTATCCTGATCTCGCACATACACTGTAAATAACCGGAGGGAAAACACACACAGGGGCACATGCATACTCCAATGCGTCAAGTTAAGCAGTTTTTTTGTTTCTTTTTTTCTTTTTGTTTCTTGTAATTTTGCAGAGTTTTGCGGAACATTTGAATATGTGTCTTTAGGTAACTCACACAATTAGCAGAGATTAACTGCTGCTGTGTGGATCCTCAGGGAACCTCATTCACATGGAAAAACTCTTCTTGGTTCTAATTGGTGGCTAGTGTAAATCCTTCACTCCCATTTAAACCAGCAGGCAGCAGTTTGTCATCCTGCTGGTTCACATGCACCTCAGAGTAAACCACTCACTCACCTTCTCAGTTTAGGGTTAGGACCAATGTGAAGGACTTGTGTGTCAGCAAGATTTTTGTGGAACTATTTTTCTTGAGACTTAAATCAGAAGAACTCTTGCTTTGGTTTCTTTTTGCACTTTTGTTATCATCACGCTGAGGGCGTTCTGCTCTTAGGGCTGTTTATTGATCAGTTAGTTTGATCCATCATCATGGCGTCCTCTCTGGCTCCTGTCACAGCAGAAAGGAGGACGGCGTTTTCCATAGATCGGATTCTGGGTTTGGAGCTGGAAAGGCCCGGGAGCTGCATGGGACTCCACCGACCGTGGACAGGTGAGGAGAAAAAGTTTTCTACTTAAGAGTTCACACCCATGGATCTGTCTCTTACTGACGGAGCACCAAAAATGTCTCCCACTGCATGTGATGCACATTGATATTAACATAAAAAATCCATTTTATTTGATGTTTCTCTCTGCAGTGTGCTCTATTTGACACTCGAATTAAATAGAAAACAAATAGAAAACAAATATATCTTTTTTTTTCCTGTCATTCATATGAGTTCTCACTTTATTTTCCTCAGATTTTCCTAAATGTAATCATTTGCAGTGTGTCATTTTGACTTGTCCAGAAAAAAAAACATTAAAAATTTTTGGACATTAGCTGCTGGCAAACTGGTGCCGGTCTTATCCATCCACCCATCCATAATGTAGGACACTCAGGGTCAGCTGATCACTTGCTTTTGGTTGTTACAAAAATGTAATAGTCGTAGCAAAAATGTGTGGTGCCATGTGAGGTATACAATACCTGAATTAATTTTGAATTTAAATATTAGAGCTTTAATGTGTATAAAATTAGTTTGCATCATAAAATCTTAATTCTTGTCCAACATTGAGAAAACCCCTTCATTCTGTTCAACGACATCTGAGTGAGTTATTATTTACATGTGTGTTATAAAGGGTCTTCAGTGAGTGATTGCTCTCCATTTCCATTTTGTCCCATTAACCCAGAAGTCGGAGCTGAGAAGGAAAACAGAGGAAACGGCCTTTACTCAAAGCAACAACAGCGTCATGAACAACGGCAGCATCATCCTCAGCAGCTGAACTCTCCCAGGCCCACGTCAAGCTGGTACATAGGACGGAGACCACGCACAGCCTTCACTAACAACCAGGTGATCAGCTGACCATCCACTAATGGGTTCTCTTCCATTCAGCGAGTCTATCCAATCACAAAACGTTGATGGTTTTTAGCGTAAAAGCTTGTTTTGTGTTGGGGCTGCTAATCTTTGTGTCCGTCCTGAAGGTGAACGTACTGGAGACAGTGTTTCAGGTGAACTGTTACCCCGGCATCCAGCTGAGGGAGCAGCTTGCAGGGAGACTCGACCTGGATGAGGATCGAATACAGGTTCAGGCAGAATGTTTTACAACTATTTTTACGTGTTTCCACTTCCTTCAACATCAATTTCTCTAACAACAGCTGGAATGAGAAAATGAGCTTGAGGCTACCGAAGTTAGTGTTTACTAGTGTTACAGGTGTGTAAAAGTGAGAAAAAGTTGAATAAGTCTGATTGTCATATTTGAAAGTTTTTGGAAAAACAAGAAAAAACTATTTTTAGCTAGCACTTTGGTATTTTTATTGATACTGTAACAGTAAGTCAAAAAAAAAATGACTTAGGCAATTATGCTAGTAGGCTAACGATATGTATATCTAGCACGCAACAAGCATCTCTTCCTCTCTTTGTCTCTCTCAGATCTGGTTTCAGAACCGGCGAGCCAAGCATCGGCGTTCTCTCAGAGAAACCCGACTGCGCCTGGTCCAGACGGCCGTGGCCGACCTTGGACACGAGGTCATAGGTCAACTGAAGGTTGAGCAGGACGGACGCGGTGACCAGGGGCTCGCTCGACGCCTCGCCTCTCATCTCCAGCTTCAGGTGGAGGAAGAGGAGCGGTGATGGTGACGAAGGACTTGAGAACTATTTTAACACTCCTCCTGCTGTCATCCTCATCCAGACACCGTCCATCATCACCTTAAAGCCTTCGTTTTTATGTTTACTTTCACAGTGTCTCTGTGTGTTAATATTTTCTTTTTGTTTTCTGAGCTGTACAAAGTTTGATTAAGATTAATATTAAAGCATGTCTTTGTTCATTGCTATTGGCATTCCTTCAGTTGAGATTGTTTGTGATACTGCCGATAAACAAGGTTCATCTGAGCCCAAACAAATACGAAATCAATCATCTATTTTAAATTTGTATCGTTTGCTTGTTAATTTCATTTTGTATTTATTGAGGAGTGTAATAAATTATGAATAAGCAAGGCTGGAAAAATATAATTAAGAAATTAAATCGACAAATAAATGCATGCACAACTAAGTGAACGTTTACCTGTGAAATTGCAAAATAACTCTACAGACATTTAGATGTTTAACTACATCTACCTTTGACAAACTGACCACCTTAGGTCAAACTGACAACATCTACTGATTAAATGATTCATCACATATCATCATGTACCTAGGAAATTAAACAAACAACTAAAATATCTGATTGATAGATAAAAATATAAATAAAACAACAACAAAATCAATTTCCAACACTAAAATAAATTAATTAATTAATGAAAATTAATACAAATTCTCATTATAAAGTCTTAACGTTTTTATGGAGATCCTGGTATTTTTTGTATTAAAAATGTCTTAATAATTTACATTTTCAATGGAATTTAAATGTCATTATTTTGTGTATTGTTTTCGTTATAGCAGTTATAGTAAGTTTACACAGTTTTCTGAGACCGTTTCATCAGTTTTTGTATTTTTCTGTGAATTTCCTGGAAAAGGAAAAAAAAAATACGCGGCTGGCTCTGATTGGTCGAGCCGTGCCCCGTGTGTCCCGGAAGTGAAGGCGAAGGACTTATGTGTGTCTGGAGTGCAGGAATCTGTCGGCAACATTAGTGTGTAGCGGTGGTGTAGTGGCTTAGAAAATGGACACGTTAAATAAGCTGAAGCAGTTTGACGCTTATCCCAAGACTCTGGAGGATTTCCGAGTGAAGACGTGGGGAGGAGCGACCGGTAAGAGGCTGTAATTCATCAGGGAGCAGCAGCCATTCAGACACACAGGGGTGTTAGCTGCTGCGGCTAACAACAAAGCTAACTGCTTATTTTCTCCTTTAAATAACCAAATACGGCCAAAAGAACAATTTACAGCCATAAAAAAATCCTCTGATAACCCCTAAGGCCTCAACACCGACAGGATAAACTTATGCGTCGTTGACAATTAAACAGTGCAGCAGCAGTAAAGGTAGCTCAGTGATAAATGTGCACATCTAAACAGAAACTGAAGATGCATTTGCAAAAAAAAAAAAAAAAAAAACTTTGTGATACCACCTAATTATAAAGTTATTGGACCTGCACTGTTTTTTTTTGGAAGTTTTTAATCAGTTTGCTTCAAACAATAACACTTTACATTCGTTCACAGATTACATTACAAGCCACGTTGGCCTGATTTAGATTTTGGAGGTAGATTTAAAATTAACTTTATTGACTTTTACAACAGCACAGGCGCATGTTGACAGGGAAGTACAATAGAGGGAATGGAGAATAGATATGTAAACCAAGTAAATATGTAATTATGAAGGTTTTATTACAAAATATATATACAACATCAGAGTTACTATTCACTCACTTGCCAGTTCATTAGGTACCCTGGTGAAGATGAATGCATTTTAATGTAACAGAGGAAGTAGTTTGTGGTGCTGTTCAACTGGATTGAATTAAACACTAAATTGCTTCTGTTATTTAACGCAGCCACTGACTAAAACGGTCAGAATAATGGGAACATGTGTTCAACACACTGCAGTTCAGTACACTCGAATATTCCCCAGGGGATGAAAAAAGTATTTTTCTATTCTTCTTCTATTCTATTATATTCTGTTCTCAATAGTCCTCCAGACCGCACAATGAAAACACAGTTGAATCAACAGCTCAGTCAAACACTGAATAATAAAACCTTCTTGATGCTAAGATTTAGTGCAGAGCTGTTACATTAGATTGCATTAGATTTCACTAGTGTGCCTAGTGAATGGCCTTGTGCGCGTATTTTAATTCTTTTTATGCAAATAATGGTGCAGAAAGTCTGCATGTCATGCATTTCTTCCCTTATTAATGTATAACAGATTGCAAGAAGAAAACGCATGAATCAAACCCACTGTTTGCGGTAGCATTTCACCGTACTCGAGAACTTACCGCATGGCTTTCTGTCGAAAGCTTTGCTTAGTTACGCTTCTGTTCAAATGTCCATTTCACATATTTGCATTGTTGACAGTTGGTGCGACAAAAACAACACATGCAAAGAGGCCGCTTTGATATTTACTGATCTGGTTTGTTTCTGTTTATTCGCCGGTTGCTAGAGCCAATGTGTTAACAGTGAACTGGAAAGTCTGCCTCTACAACACGGCTCAGCAGCAATCTAGAATAAAGTGATTCACAAGAGTGTGCAGAATAATTGGCCTTTGTCCTTCACCATTCACTGTCAAACCTCGAGCATTTGTCACTGAACAGACAGCTTTAGATAATACAGGAGTCTTAATTCAACTTGGAAACCTTAAATACTGAATTATTTGAGGCTGCTGACTTTATCGATCATTTCCAAATATGTTATCACTGGGTTCATAAATTACTACATCAGCAGATGTTAATATTATTATAGTAAAAGCTTGTGATCTCTCTCTCTCTCTCTCAAACACACAGTAAGTGGTGAAGCAGGTGTAGTAATAAATCCATTCAGTTTTCTCTGGTATCATAAAACATGACTAGAGGAGGATTTCTCCTTGAAACGGGATTGAAAAAGCCGCAGTGATTCCTAACATACACCCTTCCCCTGTGTCTCCGCAGTGACCATCATCAGTGGTGTCATCATGTTCATCCTGTTCGTCTCTGAGCTGCAGTACTATCTCACGAAAGAGGTGAGTTCATCCTTATCATCTTCTTATCGGATATCCTCCTCAGAGGGGAAGAATCCTCAGCGTGAAATACAATTTGACATTTGACACAGAGGTGAAATAACCAGTTTTACCACCAAAACCAGTTTCTGTAAATGGTTAATATTTTGATCATTCCAGTAATTTTTCGTGCAGGTGTGTACTGGTTCCAGACACTGAAACATGAGGATTAGATGCTTGTTCTTATCATGTGCGATTAAAAGCTTCTTGGTTATTGGCTGTTGTCAAATAAATCAATGACTAAACAGAAAAGATTAACTTGTAGTGATAATTCTATTCATTTTCTGACCAGTTAACTAATATTCATGGAATTGTTTTGCTTTTGATTGAAGGCCCTCATTTGTAAATTATTGCATAACAGTGATGTTAACGTCCGTCTGGTGTTTCTTGTCTGACTTGTGTGATGAGTCTAGTCACACAGACGGTGAAGAAGTCTGCTGAAGGTTTCCAGTCTGCACACATGGATGTGAAATAAATAGTCTTTTGTCGTTTCTGGTGAAGTCATTAATCATTCTAGAAAGTCTGAAAGATTACAGACGCACTCACTCTGACCTTTAAATTCAAAACTCGGCACCAGAAAAGATCCAGGCAGTTTTTATAATGCAGCTAATGACGTTTTAAACTTTTCATGCGCTGAGTGTCAGACTGGTTTTGACAAAGTGAAAATGCGTCCTCGTCTGGCAGGTCCACCCGGAGCTGTACGTCGACACGTCACGAGGAGACAAACTGAAAATCAACATTGATGTCATTTTCCCTCACATGCCCTGCGCGTGTAAGTGCTGTCACCTCTCTGCTTCAGGCTCATGTAGCTATCGTGCTAACGTTGGCAGATGTTATTGATGAAAATGAAACCCCCCCTCCCTCCTCCCTGCAGATCTCAGTATAGATGCGATGGACGTGGCCGGTGAGCAGCAGCTGGACGTCGAACACAACCTGTTCAAACAGCGGCTGGATAAAGATCTCAAACCCGTCACCCTGGAGGCGGAAAAACACGGTAAACTCTGACTTCACGCTGACCCCAACCTCCTGACACAGCTGGACAGATTCTGACTGACATTCAGACTATGAATGGAACCATGTTGAAACAAAGCACACACAGAGCTGCAGGTCCCCCTCAGTAGTAGTGTGCAGAATGCTGCTCTACAGGGAACACAAACAGGAATGTGTGCACAAGACAGCGTCTGGATTGACGCTTGAACTTTTTCTGGAAAGTCCTTTGTTTTTCTTGGAGGGGCTTTTGCATTTTTTTTTTTTTTAAACCTATGCGTCGTGTGCTGTAGGAGTTGTCAGAATTGTTCCGCTTGGTTTCGTTTTGTTTCACTGAAATTCAATTCAGGCAGTGTGAGAGGATGTACAGTTCATTGGTAGAGAACGAGAAGGTAAACGGGGGATTCCTGTATTCATAGGGTATCAAGGACTGTTAGTGGTTCAGGTTACGTTGATTCCAACATGTGTTGATGCTTAACAATAGTCTTCTATGGAAAGGCTGGCTGAGTGTGGGAGGAATATTTTAAATAGTTTGGTTTAATTGAGGTTAGAGCACATTCACACCACAAACAAACTCCTGCACTGCACCGTGTTTGACCCAATAACAGGGGCATCGAACGCAACTCCCACTTTTGGAGCTTTTAGTAAGGTGAGTGGCATGTCTGCCAGCTCAGATAATCTCATAAAAATCCATATAGTCATTTTTGGCATGAGTGGCCTGAAAGAGAAGATGTGTCCTTCAGCGAGCCGTTTACATTTGACTCATATCTGAAGTAGATCATTTGTCCTGATCATAAGACCCTCAGCCTCAGACCGCCCCTTCCTTCCTTGTGGTGGCGACAACCTTAGTGATGTCACTGCACATCGACGATGAAGCGTTCCTGGCACGCGAGGTGCCCCGTGCTCAGTTGTAAAGGCGACATGTGGCGTAGCTGTCAATAAACTGTATTAAAGAGATCATTCATTTCACCCCGTGGATAACCGCTGATCATTAGCCTGTCAGGTGGCGAACAGTAAAGTAGCATTAAGTTCGCCAAACATTCAAACGCCTCGATCAAACCTTTATTGTTTAACTTGTTTCGGGGTCTCCTGTTGTTCTGGGTTCAACTCCAGTACAAATAGAAGGACTGATGTGTCGTCACAGCGCCACGCTGTCGTGGTAAACGGATACGCTGAATGTTTGTCAAAGCGACACTATTAGAGGGGCGGGGTAGCAGGAGATCACTGTCAGGACGGAGAGCGATGGCGACAAAGCGGCTTGCTTTGAAAAGGGCTGTTTTAACGTGGTGAATGAGGACCTGTTTAACACAACAATGGAGAATTAATTTTTAACCAAAGCATAAAATGGAGATTCCATCAAGTCATGAGAGGAACATATCAGCCTGTAGGAGCGGCCCGTTTAACGCTTTAATGTGCGCTGCTTTGATCAGGAACGAGTCAGTGTGATATTCAGGCAGGAAGAACACGGGATGTTTGTTGGTCAACAGTAATAACCAGGATGTTGTATTTCAGAACTTGGTAAGGCTGACGACGGCGAAGTGTTTGATCCCAGCACACTGGACCCCAACAGATGTGAGAGCTGCTACGGAGCCGAGACTGAAGACCTCAAGTAAGACGCCAACACGCACACACGCTGTGTTTTCTGTCCGTTTGTGCGTCTCTGTAACACTGTGTTTACTTACCTTGCGTGTGTCTGTTGCAGATGCTGTAACACCTGCGACGACGTGCGGGAAGCGTACCGGCGCCGAGGCTGGGCCTTCAAGAACGCCGACACCATCGAGCAGTGTAAGAGGGAGGGCTTCACACAGAAGATGCAGGAGCAGAAGAACGAAGGCTGTCAGGTTTACGGCTTCCTGGAGGTCAACAAGGTAGTTTGATTCTGATTCTAAAGTTAATCTGCTGGATATGTTGTCCATCAAGGTTTTCTTAGATTACATCAAACGACTTTAATTCATGCTGTGTTACGATTTACTTTCTCAAACTATTGTGACAAAATAAATGTTCATTGTCTTGACATCATCTATTCATTGAATGTTATCACTTTCTTTTTTTATTGACCTTTCTCTTCTCTTTGTGCTTCAGGTGGCAGGAAATTTCCACTTCGCTCCGGGAAAAAGTTTCCAGCAGTCCCATGTCCACGGTAAGACAAACTGTCCATTCATCATTCTTATGAACACGCCAAACCATTCGAAGGTTTTTAACACGCTTTGTTTAAACGAGGCGCAGACTTACTGATCTAAATTAAACATATTCCCATGTTTGCTGAATTTTAGTTTTCATAAAAAATGACTTATTTATCCTAAAGAGTGGAGCAATGATCTGATATCATTATCATCATATCATAGCCTGACACTTACGTTAATTTCATTTCATTTAAATTGATTCTTAGTTCACTTTTCCTTTTGCCAAATATAAATAAAGAGTGTTTAGAGACTTTTGACTGGTTTGTACCATCATTTCGTCTGTCTGCACCCATGCATCCATCCAACCTCTGCATAGAACCACACACCTGGACCTGCATGCTGAGTTTCTTTTGTCACGGTCTTTGTATCATTTTAACATCACCCGGCCCACACAGAGCGTGAGTTGGTTTAGCTTTCAGATTGAGCATTGAGAACTTGCGACCAGATGATTTAATCTGGTTAAAAAGTTCTGACGAACTGAAACTATGAAAAAGACTTTGTTCTTCTCTATGACGGAGAAGAGGAATGGAAGTCGTGCGCCAGATGTCGTTCATATCATCTTTCATACGTTGCAGCAACGTTTGACTGATGCATTTTACTTTAATATTCCAAATGCTGCCACGGTTTCTGTTCAGACCAGATTAAGTCAAAGCCTCATTTAGAGCACGATGGCACCGCATTGATTTGCACTGGAACTAAACTGATTATTTTCCAGGAGCTGACAGATGAAATCTATTCCAGCTCTGCTTTATCCTCAGTTTGTACCAGACACATGAAAACGTGTCTCACGATGTATTGGACTAACCCTAAAAAGCATAACCTCCTCACACTCATTTGCTTGTCCTCACATTTTTATTCCTTCCATTCATTTCTTCCTTTGTTGATTTTTCCTGATTTTTCTGTCCTTCCATCAGTGTGACTGGACTGTTCTCGTTTTGTCTCGATGTACATGTTTCACTCACCTGTACATTCAAATAGAGCAGGAAATAAGCAGTGGCTAAATAAAAACTGTGAAAGCAGCAGTTCCTTTTAGTGTCATACCCTGAAAACGGGGGCCTCTCATCTCTGATGCCAGATTACGAATTCATTAATTTCACCGATTGCATCGATTTAGTTCAAAGCCTCAGCAGCAGAAACAAGAGACAAGAATCACTGGAGGACTTCAGATGAGGCTGCGGCTGAAACAAATCCTCTCAAGCCCCCTTTAGCCTGGAGTGACCTAAAAGTGTTAAAAACCACATCATGTGTTCGGGGCTGCACGATTACTCTGGCAGAAGTCATACTTACTTTTTTTTTTCTAAATCACAAGAGGATCAAAGGTTTTGGCACAGAAAGACAAAAAAAAATCGAATCCTCATGTTGGAGATTGTCTGACGTCACAGTAAATCTCAAAGTGGAGTTAAGATTTTAATGAACTTTCATTCATTTTCTGCCCATAGAGGTGCTTTGACATTTAACTGTAAAATATGGAGCATAAAAAAAAACATGAACAACAGAACTTGTCAGAGTTGTGCAGCCCCTCACACACACTGACATAACATGGTTCATTGTCTACGTGCATCTTTATAGTGACTCTTCTCTCTTCTTTCTGCAGTGCACGCTGTGGAAAGTAAGTCCTTCTTTCTTTGCAGATTTTTATCAAACTACAGCTTTTATTTATCGTATGCTCCTGTTTCTTGATGTATGACAACACACTGCAAGCATATGGTATAGATGCTCGTAAGCAGTAATTCATTTGTGAGTAATGGCCTCTTCTTGCCACTAAAACTAAGGAAAATATTGGATTTAAAGGAGAATGTTTATGATTTTACACCGAGGCATTTCTGCTGCGTAGATTTCAGACCCATTTCACACCTGGTGTCATGACGCAAGTGACCAGTTTAAAGTACAAGTGTGAACACACCCTAAATGCAATGAGTACCCCTTTGAGATCTGATCACTCATAGTTTCAGTTGTGCGAACACACAATGCATCGTGGCCACAAGAACTTGCATAAGTGTAACAAATAAATCTGAACAAGAATTATCAAATGAAATGATTTCATATTAGTAGGTTTGTGTAAGTGTCTCTTTCAGTAAGTGAGAGCAATTACAGCTTGTTCCACATTTTGTATCATGTCCTCATGACACCTGGCATGCAGACAGCGCTGTTTGTGGTTCTCAAACACCAGTAGGTAGAGATCTATTGTTTGAGCTCGTTGCACTTAAGTTTTCTGTGCATTTTAATACCAAGAGTGAAACACTAAGGCCGGCCAGGTGTGATCGGATCACTCGCATGTTAACACCAGGTGTGAGTAAGGCCTTATACAGCTGTGGTACGTTAAGTCTGAAACATAACGTTAATACCAGCGGCTCCTGAAGAGCACAAGATTGAAAATGGAAAAAAATATATGTGTGGTTACAAATAAGAAAGACCTCTAAGTTTTACAGTGACCACTATGCACACATCACAAGATTTTTTTTTTTTTTTACCATTTTGCATTGTGGGACATCAGGTTTTTATAAAGGAACCCAAAAAAAAAATCTGTTTCTGCTGCATTGATATATATTTAAAAAAAAAAATACATAAATCTGTCTCTAACTTGAGTCCAACATCTCAAATATGTCAATAAAGTTCATAAATACAACCTTATTTGTGGGCGGCCGGAGCCTCAACATCCTGCAGATGGAACATGACCGGCAGCTGCCATCGCTGATATAACTTAACTCGTGTGTGAATGTGGACTTTCCATCTATAAACTAATCAGACTCAACAGCTGAATCAAGAGGCAGTAATCTATCACAAACTGATCAAGAACTCACATTTCTTTTCCTGCGCTCGATGTAATATTATGTATTTTTCAGCAACTATGTTAAATGTTGATGGTGTTTCGTTTGTTTGCAGTACACGACCTGCAGAGCTTTGGCTTAGACAACGTAAGTAGCACAAATCACTATTAAATAAGCTTGTGTTTTAGGGAGTCAGATCAGTGTATCAAGTCAGTGATGATAGCAGGGGGGGGAATGTGAATGGAAGCATTGTGGTTATTGCTCACAACTTACAAGGTGTTTCTGAAATTAACTCTTAATTCTTCTGTCTTCTGCAGATCAACATGACCCATCTGATAAAACATCTGTCATTTGGTAAAGACTACCCCGGCATCGTAAATCCTCTGGACGGGACGGACGTCACAGCGCCACAAGGTCAGTTCTATAATAGTTTCAGCTTTTCTGTGATGCAGCAGTGTAACACTAACATTTAGTTACAAAGTATTCACCGAAAAGGCTGTCAGACAAAAACTAAGTCTCCCTGGACATTCATGTGCCATGAGCCAAACATTTACGACCATGCAGACTGTCTGCACCGATTTCACATGTAAAAATCCCTTGAACGCACCCGCTGATACTTTTATGGCTGCTTTCAGGTGTAGTTAGTTTTTACAGCGTTGTTTTCCATCTGTTATCAGGAAGGGACTTTCATGTAGCTTTTATCACGTATCATTACCCTGGACTCTGCTGTCTTGGGAGTCTTCTTAGTAATACTCAAGTAGCTACGTCCACAATAGCTGTGCTACTGTTGTACCTACCTGGATGTGGAGCAGTGGATGAACCAGTTACTGTTTCAGCTTCTGGCTAAATTTCCCATCCAAAGCCGCGTCCATATACAAATGAATCTGCTTGTCACACTTCATAACATACGGTCAGTAGCAGATGAGGTTGCTCTGGTTGCCTTGGTGAGCGTTTTATATGTTTCCCATTCCAAATGCTTGAGTGAAACAAGAAGAGCATTAGAATATTTCTAGTAAATGGAGCTCTAGTTGTCACCTGGTGAGCTTTCCAAGCATCGTTAAATGATATTCCAGTTCACGTAGAATCAGACAGCAGCGTCAGAAAGTATAACACGTCCACTCTGAAGAACTTTTGACAGATCCGAACTTTTATTGACAAAACTAGACTGTGGGTTGAGAGCGTGACAGCAGTGCAGAGTGGACACATAGCTGTTGTTGTAGTAATTTGAAAAGTCCCATGGCTGTATAGTTGCATGAAGAACGTTGTTCCTCAACAGCGGATGCCCATACCGATGGCCATGAAGGTGCCGAACGTCCCTCCGCTCTGCATCATGGTTTTTCCTACTCCTCCCATCAGCTCCCTGCCGCGCATCCCAATCCTGTCAGGCAGAAGAGAACGTTTTTTTGTTTTTTTTTTTAACTTTGGCATAAACTGTGTACAATATGATATTTCACAACAGATATGTGGTATTTATTTAAAAGCACAATAGTTTGAATGCAAGATAAGAGTTACCTGAGACAGGAGAAAGTGCCAAACATGGCACCTGCAGCCATTCCTACTGCAAACCCCATCATGAAGCCCATCTTGACCCGGTCAAAGCAGCTCGGCTGCGTCTGGCCGTACGGACCCACAGCTACAGGCATCTGGAAAGGACATTATTTTTTTTAAAGACAGTGTAGACCATTAGAAGTCCCCTATGCTTTAAGACTGTCAAGCTGGTCTGGTACCACGAATTAAGTAAGTGTGCATGGTTTCCAGTAGCATTGGAACTATAGATTAATATCTACGAATAGATTTAAGAGCAGTCTACTAAATTAATCTATTAATCATATGATCTAAAAATGTCACACCATCTACACTTGTAGGGTTGGTGAGTGTTTGTAGGAGGGACCATTGACTGCATGTATTCGGGGGACGAGGTTAATGACTGTCAGATAGGAAGCTAGGCTAACGTTAGCAGTTACCACGTTACACATATGAGTTAACGTTCTCCGTTTTTAAACTCTATCTTCCAACAAAATGACATACATAGTACTTTTTGTGCTATGTATCCTTTAGACTTTTAACGTCAAACCTGATAAAACTGAACCTGTCAATTTCACTTTTACCACAACAGATCGTTTGTTGTGCTGGCTTAGCATGCTAACGTCACCTGTGGCCTTGACAGATAAACACGACCAGTAGTCCGCCGACTACTTCTAACAGATTCAACACAACTCAGCCACAACCGAACTTACCTTGAATTATATTTTTAAAGCGGCGGTGCTTTTCCTTCTTAAATATAGGTTTTGCGAGTATTTTTGAGGGGCGTTTAAACGTCTTTCTAGCAGACCTCCATAACCGGACACAGGAAGAAGGAGAGGACAGAGGAAGGAAAGAAAGATGGTAAATGGCGTCGAGGAGAATGTAAACAGCGCCACCTAGTGGTTCAGTTCGTTACTAAAAAAACACCATTATCCCATTTATTTTTATTTACCAGCTTAATTAATTTGAAAATGACATTTTTTATTTTAAAATAAGTGCTACGTGTTCCCAGTTTATTTCCAGGGTGATGTAGATCTTATCCACCTTAAACTCACACGTTTGAGTAAAAAAATCATCCACCTTATATTATAAATAAACATTATGCTGCTTTTATGGTTCTGACATTGTTGATTTTAAAACATGTATGTTCCTTCTCACAGCATCAATGATGTACCAATATTTTGTGAAGATCGTTCCTACCATCTATGTGAAAACTGACGGAGAGGTGAGTCAAACCTTCTGCTCAAAATTATTTCACAAATTCACCTTTAAGCTGAAGATGAGTGTGATAATAAAGGATAATAATACAGGATTGTATGTAAAAAGTGCTGCCGTTAGTCCAGAAGCAGCTTTGATCAGTGTTTTGTTGTCTTTTTGTTTTTTTCCAGATAGTAAAAACGAACCAGTTCTCAGTAACAAGGCATGAGAAAGTGGCCAACGGGCTAATAGGAGACCAGGGGCTGCCGGGCGTCTTTGTTTTATATGAGCTGTCACCCATGATGGTTAAATTCACAGAGAAACACAGGTTGGTTGTAACAATGAGACACACACAGTCTAATTTACACGACTTTATCAAACCGTCCATGGAAATCCACTACTACAGACTCACTTGAGGTAGTAAATATGAAACATGCCGCTTTCCTTTGCTTGGTAAATAAACGAAGCATATTTTATCTGCACCGCTGCACCACTATTCAAACAGGAATAAGTAATGAGCCATAAATCATTATCTCAATGTCAATAATATTATTTTCCTGTATTGATAAATGTTCTCTGTTTAAGTTAGATCATGCGAGACAAGACAAGAAAAGTTTAATCAAAATTCAATTAGTTCAAAGATCTTTATAAAACACATTAAAAGAGTTAAGAAATGGCTCAAGCTATTATTTGTGAAATAAAATAAATCAGCTATAGAAAAATGGATGTAGAAAATAAGCTAAAAGTAAGATGAAACAGGCTAACATTTACAGCGCAGTATGAAACACGAATAAATAGTCCAAGTTTGGGGCCTTGATGTAAAGGTTGTGACATTAGGAGCATTTGATGTCAAGCTGTGGGTGACTACTGCCACCTGCTGGCATGGAGAGTCGTTTCCTCTGTGGAGATCCTGCAGTTGAAATGACATGGAAATGTGGTAAAAAATAAAGTGACTGCATTAAAGAGAGCACACACAGTGTGTTTGTAATACTAGTTAATGGGTAAATGTGTTTTAAAGTGATCGAAAGCAGTTTAATTCAATAGTAAAACCATTTTTATAGTTTAAATGAATCACTAAAGACTTTTGTTTTTGTTTTTAAAGATGACGTTTAAGGTATTTAAAGGAAATATAACAATTAGGAACTCATTTAAGTTTAATTTTAAAGGAAACATGACATTTATTAAAAAATAACTGAATAACTTTTTCTCTTTGCGCAGATCATTCACACACTTCCTAACGGGGGTTTGTGCCATTATTGGAGGTGTATTTACAGGTCAGTCTCTCTCTGTGTTACCTGAGATTATACACTACAATATAACGTGGATGCTGAATGAATTAGATCAAGTCTAACCGTCTGTCCACACCTCTGTCCACTGTCCTCTGACTCCTACAGTGGCCGGACTGATCGACTCGCTCATCTACCACTCGGCTCGTGCCATCCAGAAGAAGATAGAGCTGGGCAAGGCGTCTTAACAGCGCCCCCTGCTGGCCTCCACGGTGCAACACAGAACCAGGACACTGACACACAGAGGCAGAGGGACAGAGAGAGGACGGACAGACGTGCGCAGGGAGGCATTTGAAAGCAGGAGTTTGTTTCCTCTTCACCTCTCTGCTGTCTGTTAGACTGAGAAAGAGAGAGAGAGAGAGAGAGAGGCTTTAAATCAGAAAGATTTCAAATTCCTCTGTCTCTCTTTTCCTTTAAAGCTGGAAGAGGAACTTTTTTTTTTAATTTTCCTCTCCGGTGTTAAATTTGATGGCAACAGGACAGAGGCAGAGTTTTTGTCAGATTGATCTTTAGCAGATTGGAGGACGCCTCACTGACTCAGCCCCGGTCGGCTGCTTCCACACTGGGCCGATGCTTCGATTAACAGCCGTGAATGTTGAATGTCTGTTAGAGGATCTGTGGTCGAGACGCTCGTCTGGAGGATTGAGGAGGAGAGGGCGTGGACGCTTTGAGGAATATTTCACCCAAATCATTGTTTTCTTACACCTCATGTGACCTGGACTCATGGATGGATCTAGGTTGTAGATTGAATGTTAAGTCTGGTTTATTTCTGTCAACAAATCCCACGGGAAGTAAACCAACCATAAACCATGTCTGCTTACAATTATGGACAAACCATCTGAGACGTCACCTGTAAGATACGAGTAAGAGGCGGGGGGTTGATGTCGGATAGCATCTCATTTCAACACACATTGGCCACGCCCCTTAGTTATGTATCACTTCACGCCCTGATAAAAGTTCAATAATGAAGATGAATAAAAATTAACTGTTTTCATGAATGGACAAATCACGTAAACATTTCTTTGCACCAGTGTCGTCCTCTAGTGGACATTAGAGGAACTGTAGTTTTTAAAGCCCTGCAGTTTGCTGCTTGGACCCAAAAAGAGCGTCGGTCTAACACATCATTGGTTTTAATGGGGTTTGTTGACAATAAAAAAAGAAGCTGAACATAGCCAGACTTTTAAGTTGTTGCCACATATCCGTATACCCTCCACATCTAGTGTTTGAACGTGGCTAACAATTAATTAAATTCCAATCCTTCACACAGCTCTGTGTCATCTATACAAACATTATTGTGCTTAACAACTGATTTGAGATATTTTGTTTCTGTGATCTGACCCACTTTTTGTCCAGGCCTTAAGTTGTGAGTAGTTGATACAAAAAAAAAAGAAAACAACTGGGTGATGTGTTCCTACAAAGCCAAACCACAATCAAGCAGATAAAATAACCCAACACTACAAAGGCAGATCTTTGTCCTCGCTTGGTTTAAAGCCACTATGTCTAGGTTTTTGTTTTGTTTTGTTTGTTTTCTTTTTAATCAAATTGTTCGTCTGGCATAAAAAAGTGCAGGTTAATTCAGCCCCTTCATCTTCACTTCCCATGTTTTCTTTCTGGGACGTAGGGTTCAGTGCTGGTGTGGGGTCATCTTTTTCATTTCATGTTGTGTCACTGTTTCCTGATGATTCCAGTTCACGTTGGGTTTAGCAAATGATCATGGTTAGTTTTGAAAAAAAAAGAAAAAAAAAAGTCACACTATTACTCGCCAAAACACCTGAATAACTTTTGATTGGGTGGCAGGTCCACTGTGTAAATGATCGCCCCCTGCAGGTACTGCACCACACACTCCACTAAGCAGCATAAAACATGACTCTGATGCAGTATCCCTAAAGTGAGAGTAAACCAGCTGTTTGTTTTTTTGTTTTTTGCTAGCCTCTTCTAACTTCTAAACATATCATGTAGTTAATCAGTCAGTCTGCAGAGCTAGTCAGTCCACATCCTGGTGTATTTCTTAAATTGTCTTACTAAAAGCGTGGTATTGTGCCAATTTTTAACGTTGCCATTTTATAACAAGTAGTTCCGACCAAGCAATCTGATTGGTCAATAAGACACTTAGAACATGCTCAAATCAGCATTACAGCACGACTGACTCTTCACTAAAAATATTGCTCTGCCAAGTCTGTGGCAGCATTGCATCCATCTCCATGGCAACACTGTAACTGTCAGAGCTGGAGCAGGAAACGGCTGAAAAATACGCTACAAAGTTTGTTGTTAATTTCGATTTTTTTCACCATTTATATGGTGGTCTCAGTTTCGATGAATGGTTGGAGGAGGATGAGAATAAGCAAAAAAAAAAATGCATTATTGATTAAGTTCGGTAAAGTCCGAGACCGCGTTAAAACATGAACGTCAGCTCAGAGTTCACTCATCTGGGACTAGAAAATCATTTCTGTTGCTAGGTCATTACTACGGTTCGGATTATCTGCTGTAGTGGTGAACTGGGTTCCATTGCACATAGGAGTCTACTGATGTTTCTGATTGTGTTCCAGTTATTAGTCAGACCCCATGTATTTCCATGGAAACGGGAAGCACACTCGCAAAAAACTTTTTGAGAGCAAAATGTCCATCAACATGAATATATATTTAATTATACGCTTTATTTTGTTGGTAATTGTTGTATAATCGCAATGTTACCCACTTCGGTGATGCGTTCAGAATATTGCTTAATTCATTCATTACCACACATATGAAGCTCAGATTAGTTCTGTTGTTATGGCAACCAGAGAAAAGCCCTGCTCCTGTGTTTACACGGACCGTAGGAGAAATCTGATGAGATTCATATTTAACTATTTAAATAGGCGTTTAATAAAATTCCCTGTAGCTCTGCTTGTAGTGTAGTGACACATTTGTCCCGCTACACTCCGCCTTTCTCTTCTCCTCCAATCTGCAGATTTTAGACCTTTAACTTTTTTCCTAACTTTTCACTCCCTTACCTTTTAAACTGATCCCCACCAAAAAAAAAAAAAAAAGAAAGAAAGAAAAGAAATGTGATTTTACCACTTTGTGTTGTTGTAAATAGTGTACAGACACATTCATCACTGCCTCGGAGAAGGGACGGAAACAACAAACAACACTAATTTCCTTTTAAGATAATCTGTAAAGGGCTGATACTATTCTTTCTTTTCATCCTGTGGGATAAGGGGACGTGATCCGCCCTGATGAACTGCTGTCTAACGTCACTGTTTTCGTATTCTTTTGTTGTTCTGGCCCGATGGGACGATGTTGAAGAGTCACCAAACAACCAGTAGCTTCAGATGATCTTCAGTCAGTAAATGACAGGGCTGACGGGTGGAGGGGTGGAGAGGTGGGGGGGGGCAGCTTCAAACCGCTATTCTGACTTTGTTCCTGACTCACATGTTGAGCCCAGATGTTTCTTGTGCAGATTGGATCTTGGCTTCCGCGTTTATTTTTAATCCTTAGACAGACAGAAGCAGACTCGGAGGTGAAGAAAACCATTTCTCAAATAACCACGCTGGTGTTTCAGCTCATTAACCGTGAGTCATGCTCAGTTTACGTCATATTCAACTGTTATTTCAAAAACGTTTTTATATTAAGCCTTCACTTTATCCATAGGGGTTTTAGTTCATTTTAAGGTGTCGCAGATAATCGGTCATCTGTGCTTTATTTTTGCTGTTTGAACCATGAACTTTCTCTTGCTGAGTTCAAGGAGAACTGGAAATCCTAAATTTCAGAGGCTACCTGGACTACAGTGTCCCAGTGCTCACGTTTATTTAAATTAAATGTCAAGTCATAACTAAACATCTCAAGGCTGTTTTAGACCTTGCAGGACTGGACCAAACCTCTTTCGTGCATTTATTCGCCCTCTTTTCTGGCTCTGTGTTGGTGCTTTTGACAGTGTGTTGATAAGGAAGCAGGTGTAATCTGCCTCAGTGTGGCTACAGGCTACAACAAATACTCCAGTGTTATGTTAAAGAGACACCTCAACGGTCCGAAATATCTCTTCTCTCTGTTCTAAAGCTTCTGAGGTCTGAATGATGCTGTTTGATCTTAAACTCGATGGTTGGGTTGTTGCACCTTTTAACATCTAAATCAGGGGCAGGGGTTGTGTGTATGTGCACAGGTGTGAGTGGGCGTATGTTCTGATGCTGTATGTGCGTGTGTATGTGTGTAAGGGTGAAAGAGAGAGAAATGTATTTATATTTTGATCGTCCTCAAACAGTTTTTAAAATGATAAAATAAATGTTGAATACAGCTTCAACCACGCGCCTCCTCATTCATTTGGCTTCAGTGAATATTATTGAACTTAAAAGAGCCTATTTGAGTCAAAGTTCATGTTACTATCAAGGGCGACTTGACTGATTTCTGAGACAAACTCCTGGTGATCTCTCCGGATTAATAAAGGGACACTGATGTGTTTGTCTCTTAGGGTTGGAGAAGACGAGTTAAATATGTCCCAGCTGCAGCCAGTGGTCCATTTTTAATTGTCTCACAGCAAATTCTAAGCTTATCATAGCATCTTTTGACTGACTGTTACAATATCAATGAAACATATAATGGGCCTCCTGAAAATTATGTTGTTTCTTGTTTTCCAAAAACGTTGAAATATCACTTAGGTATTTACACTTTTAGGCTAACGACATTGAACTTGTACCCGACTGTATTGCACTATTTAGTTTTGACCGTAGGTGGTGCTAGTGTCTTGAATGCTACAGCGTGTCCACAAAACCAGATTCATAAAAGAAGATTTTTTTGCTGCAGGTGTTCAAAAATGGCAAAACCAAAGAAGCAAGGTAGTGTTTCTGTTTGATACGAAACGAAACCGTTGCTATGGTCGAAGAGTAAAATATTCTGAGTCTGAGAACCTTGGTGCTTCCTGGCGGGAGGACGTTACTAAGATGACGGTAAACAAACACAGTTACGGCAAAATGGCAGATCGCATGGAGCATCTTCAGGCTGTTGTTGTTTGTTTGTTTGTTTGTTTGTTTGTTTTCATCCGGCCGTCCAACATGCATCGGCTGTTGATGGCGAGAAGACGTAGAACGCGAATGGTATGTCAAAAGTATATGGAGGCTAATACGTGTTATATATCTTGCAGATGTAACTATATCCAAAGCAGAAGTGGCTACTGGAGCTAACACAACACAGCAAGACAACGGCTATTTAATGCAACTTTAACGTGACAGGCAATCTGCCGACCACATTCTTTTTTCCATGTTCATTGTCAGTGGCTGCTTCTTCTTCTTTTCTTTTCTTTTCTTTTTTAAACATAGGGCGCCCACGCCCACTAATTATATCACAGTTTTCAGGGAAGAACCAGGTATTTCTTGGTTCCCTTGAGAACCAACTTTTCAGGTTCTGAACCTGTTATTTTTTCAGTTTGAATGCACCGGCTGGTCAAAAATTTCGTTCGGGAACCGGAACCGGCACAGAGCACCTGCTGGTGTGAAAGCCCTGTATGAAACCAAAGGTCAACCTACACTGGTGCCCAGCAAGAGCAGAAAGTTCAGCTAATAGCAGCTAGTCTGAAGCTCTGCAACTGTTTTTTTTATCCATGCTAGAAAAACACTGGGACGTGCCTCAATGGACAGTTCTGGTGTCCTCTACTCACTGACTGACATGGGTAACCTTTCTCAGATGGTGACTTCATAAAAGAGCCCGTCGCTAAAGTCACAGGAATAATGTTCCAGGATAAAAAGGCAGCATTCGACAATGTTAGCATGTCTAGAATTTCATGCGATGAGCGATTCCACAAACACCACACAGCTGTTAGCTCCTTTATCAGGATGACGTCTTACGTTAAAGCAGACTGAGAACCAGAACAGATATCTCTGTGATGTCCTCAACCACCAAGCTTCCGGCTGCCCTGTCGACCATCAAAGAGTTAAAAATATATTCCACAGTATTCAGGTGTTAGTAAGTCCAGTTACCTATTTGCATAACAAGCTTGAAATATAAACCTTTTCCCTTGAGTGGCCCAGCCCCTTTCCTCATATAGATCTCCCATAACATGATCCATATGGTCCACACCTGCTGGAGTGAACGAAGAAGAAGTTTAAAATGGTCTCTTCCTACGTTGGATGCCAGCCCAGCCATCACAAATTAAATCACTGAAGTTTTTGTAATTAGATTTTTCAGAGAACTTTCTCCTCCAACTATGCAGGCCAGCCCAGTGATACAGTCCCCCGGTGACCCTCTAAGGATTAGCGGTAATAAATAATGAAATAGTGCAAGTGCCAAGCATGACCTCACTCAGTCTAGAAAGACTTAACCAGGACTTTGCATCTTCTGAGGATCTAATCGTCATCGTTGACATGGCAACATGACGGCCTATGTCCTGTAGAGGATACGGGACAAAGGAGCATTTCTTCATCACACAAATGACACGTACTCCAAAGCCAGTCATATCGGTTTCAGTTTAGTTGTCTACTCCTTTTTAGAATGAACCGCAGCCGTTGATTTTGGCAAACCAACTCTCCCTCAGATAGGTTCCTCTACGATTTATGATCTTCTTCACTTGTGGATGCGTGAGCTAATTTAGAAACGTTCAGTAGCCGCGTGTCCAATTTCTTATGGAACCCTGCAATTTGGGCGAAGTGGGCTGTCTCTCCCACGCAGTTGTTTCAAAGCAGACGTAACCCCGCTAAAATTAAAGCTGTCGCTGGGCATTTTAATATAAAAATCATCGGCTTGTTCCAAATTTAACGAGGGGAAGAACAGAGTGACGAACAATAGCTTTAAGAACTGGTGTCAACAAGACACATTGAGGACTCATTTGAGATCCAGTCTCTCTGACCATTGGGGCATTTCTCCCGGCCACACTGACGGACCTCTTACCCAGCTGACATTCTCCATGTAAATTGAGTTTTGGCTGATTCATTTAGAAAAAAGCACACAACCACGATCATGAGTGATCACCAGAAAAGGCAAAAGCATTAAGTGATGTCTGTTGATTTACAATGAGAACCTTTTAAAATCCTTTGCCCGTGCAGCTTTTATGGGACGTGAACGTGAACACACAAACTTAAAGCTGGTCAATTGTGATTACAAAGGACTTAAACAAGTATCTGGTGCTTCAGCCTCACATATTTACTTCAGCAGCACAGTGAGAAACTGGTCATCATTTCATAGCGAGGATGATGAACTCAGAAGTGGGGTTTGATTTGTGTAATTTCATGCAATCAGGGAGATAATTTCTATTAAAAACTAAAGTAAAATGATTTTGTTTGTTTTTTTTTATTTTTACCTTATTGAATGGTTTCGGTTTATGTGTCAAATAATTCCTGCAGAAAAAAATTAAATAAATGACTGTTTCCAGTTCAGCCACTAGATGGTGATCAGGTTCTCTGGACCATCTCGTAGGTTATTACCATTGTCCTCACAAATACACAAGCACGTGCATACACACACACACACACACACACACACACACACACACACACACACACAGAAGAACAGAGCATCTGAATGAAATTACAGCCGGCTTGAGTAACTTCCTGTGGGTGCACTGTATATGTGTGTGTCAGAACCACGCAACACTGAGCAGTTCAGCAGAGAACAGTCCACTGAGAACAGTTTGATACTGGAAATATAATTATGTCTGGGGCGTAGTGGTCCGCGTCCGTGTGTGTATGAGACATTAAATCCATCACATCTCATCAGACGACTTACGAAGGCGTAAGTCGTCATGGAGAAGCATCTCAGACGTCAGGTTGTGACCTCACGCCGGGTCACTTCACGTGGTTGTGGGAGATTCCTAAGCGTGAGAGACCCTGATATTTGATTCGAAGCAAAGCAGTCTTATTGCTGAGCTGGGCTGGAAGTCATCCACCAAAAAAAAGAGATTTCAGAGAAATTCGGTAGAAGGTTCAGCCAAGGGCAGATGACAAATGTTGTGCTTCGGTTCAGGTCCAAGAACATTTAAAAGGGAGTTCCTATTATTGGGAAATAGACAGTTTTCCCATGAATCTCTGTGCACTGGAAAATGTTCGGATTAAATATTGTGACAAAAATGAAGAGAGCAGCCTCGGTGCTTCGTGAAGTTTGACATTTTTATAATATTTGGGTCCCTTTGATCTCCAAAGTTGAATGCATCAGTACATGTTTGTCTGAAACTTAACTGCAGCCTAGGGCCTTGATCTCAGCATGCCATATAGCTGAGTCTTGTGGTTAAAAGGCTGAAACACCTGATGACACTGACACAATTGATGTGTTGTGCTGTCCCTCCGGCCTGACCCGACACCCCCCAAGAGATCACCTCCCGATCCAACCCTACCCAAGAGGACATCTCAAACTCCATGACAATTGTGCTGTTCATCAAAGGGATTAAACCATCCGGTCCTATTAAGCATTCTCATATAACCTCTAATGGGTATGTGCTTAGAGCATCAACCTCCAGGTAGTCCAACCTAGGCCTAGAACAGCATAACTTAGGGATGGGGGTCTTCAGGGTCTCCTGAGCCAGTCCTGACTATAAGTTTACCATAAAGGAAGCATTTAAAACCAACTGGAGGCTATTTATAGATATTTCGATTAATTACAGTGTCCAACCTGGAAGAAACAAACGCATGAATTAGTTGTTCAACATCACTTTGAGAAGCGTTGTTCCTTCCTTCCTTCAGGAGGAAGAGGACACCAGTGGAGCCCATCTCCATCCAGGGAGGTGGAGATAGTGGTCCGCTATAAGTACCTGGGAGTCCACATGAACGACAGGCTGGACTGGAGGGACAACAGTGACGCTGTGTGCAAGAAGGGCCTGAGTAGACTCTACTTTCTGAGGAAGCTCAGGTCTTTTAATGTGTGCAGCGAGTTACTAGAGTCTTTCTACAAGTCTGTTGTAGCGAGAGTCCTGTACTTTGCTGTGGTTTGTTGCGGGGAGTAGTACCAGGAAAAAAAGACATCAGTAGCGATCGGTGGGGAGTTGGAGTCATTTGTCTCAGTGAGAGACAGGAGGACACTGGATAAACTGCTCTCCATCATGGACAATCCATCCCATCCGCTACACCAAACATTAGAGGGACAGAGGAGCTCATTCTCCAGCAGACTGATTCAGCTCTGCTGCCATAGCTACAGAACATATTTTATTCCCTACTCTATCCACCGTGTAACCTTCTTATAACCATTAAGCTACTTGGACCAATTAATTTCCCTTGTGGGTCATTAAAGTCTGCCTAAGTCTAATTTTGACAAAGCAAAAATGATGTGGAACATCTTTTGTGTTAGACTAAGTTCATGATTACAGTGGTGTGTGGGTTCTTTTTTTAACGGGGTGTGATGAATGGGTTTTAGTCAGGATTTGAGGTCTAACCGTCTGAATTGTGAGTTAAACTGGCCTCAGACTCCCAGGCCTGAAACAGTTGGAGAAGCTTCACAGAAATTCATCTCAAACTTGCACTCGCTGCATGATTTTTCAACAGCAGCACAAGGAACACTACAGGGTATTGTTTCAAAGAGAAATAACTTACTGAAACTTTGAAATACTTTGTGGTGAGAGAGAGAGAGAGAGAGAGAGAAAAAAAAAAACAGAAAAGCTACAAGTCTGGTTTCGATTCTGTTACTGATAAATGGTACAAGTCTGCACATCGATGACTTGTGAGACGGTCATGAAAATAAGTAGCCTCAGCCGACAGCATGCCCCCGGAGAAGAATGAATCTATTAATGGACCCGACAAAAAGAAAAAAAAAAAAAAAGTTGTGAATGCAAGTGTAATTTCACCTCATCTGCAAAGTGGTGGAGCTTTCAGGGGACATGTGACAAGACTAAGGCCTTCAGAGGAGCGACCTGTTTGTGGCCTTCGCTGCAGTCATGAAGAAAAAATTTAAATAACGTATGATGTACGAGCATATGTGCGAAACCTACACATCAAAATAAAAAAGTGGTAATGGAAACACCCACATTTAAAAAAAAAACGCTCAAATATCGCTAAAACACTCATGAGGTCGCATGAGGTGAATTTTCAGACGTATTGATGTAAAAGTTCCATTGCACTTAGCGCAAAAGTGCAATGTAAAAACCTTTTCCGCATTTTCCCGTGACCGGCGTCCCAATAAAATGACGCAAGGTGTCATGTGACCAGTTCATTTGAAGTCCATCTTCCTCAAAGAGAGGTCCCGCGTCACAAGAATTTCAGAGAATCACTGGATATCACGAGACGAGAGTCGCAGCTCATTCGCAAAACTCCTTTCAATGGAAACACGTACAAGGGGGAATTGTACGTAATCAAAATTTCAGAAGTATCGCTTTTATTTAGCGGAAAAACTGTAATGGAAACACAGCTAATGGTGCACCAGCAAAGTGGGCCTGGTCATGTGACCTGAGACAAGATATGACTGTTATGATATGATCACATGACTAAGTCTGTGAGAACGATAATTCTCATAAATTCCATTGTCTCTAGTCTCCCACTGGGCCATAGGATGATTTGTCTGACCTCTTTGGTTCCCTCAAATCAGAAGCCGCTGGCAGGGAAAAGTCTTCAACTCTTTGGTTGAACTGTTTAAAGACTGATGGGAATTAAGTTCTAGATGTTGTTTCTTATCTTTTCACCGTGTTATGACCCCGTTTGGTCCCTTTGTGTTTCCTTTTTTTTTATTTTCTGTGCGCCTTCCTCTTGTCTTGATTCACTTCCTGCATCCCCCTCCTTCTTTGATTGCTTGATTGGTTTCTTCTTGTGTACGCCTCCCTCATTTAGTTTCACCTCTTCTCACCCCTCTGCCCATGCGTACTCACACAGTCCTGCCTTTCCCTTCGCCAAGTCGTCTCTTCTGTTATTCCTGTCAAGTAGTACAAGATTTTCTTCTCTTATATTTTCCCCTGTGCTGTTGCCTCTGCGGAGTTACCCCCCTGTTGTTGTTTTTTCCTGGCGTTTTAGTTCAGTAAGTTTTTGTCTAGGGTTTGTTTTTTGGTATATACCAATCTTTTTTGTTTTTTGGATCTGTGTTTTGGGATTTTACCTACTTCGCAACTGCAGCACTTTTTGTTCCTGATGTTTTGTAAGTTTTTATTAAAGTTATTTTGTTTGCTACCTTGCCATGCCTCACCAACAAAATGTGACTACTGAGTATAAATTATTCAGGTTATATGCAAATTAACAGCTATTTGATGTTATTTTGTGTATTGTTCTTTTAGTCTAGTAAGGCTACCAGAGCAAATCTAAGCACCTAGCATGTTATTCATGCTGATGTTATTCATGATCTGACCGTTGAATTCTCTTTAACGCAGGTTTGTTACAGCTTTCCTTGTTATTTCACGTCATAGCGTTTCCACTGATGACACACGCTGTCTAAAAATGACTGGATTTATAATTTATTCAGTGTGAATCATAAAATAAAAATGCTGACAACATGTAGTTGACACCAACACAGCCTGTACCTAACACCCCATCCCACCGTTCAACAAACACCCTCATCTGGCCGTCACATGCGGGAAACCCCCACAAACACGTACATGCGAACCTTAACCTAACATTAGTAGAAAGCATTTTCTTCCGGTCCACACAGAGATGAGTAGAGTTTTGTGTGTGTGTGTTGCGATAAAAGGAGACTAGAATTAAGTCAAGAAGATCATTTTGTTCTTTTTGTTTATTGTCCGTGGGGTTCACTAGTTACTCTTACGTGGATATTTCTTTAACCAGATTAATGATCGTAGATTCTGACTTAACTGTTAACATGCATGTGAAATATAGTGATCTGATATAAAACAGAGGATGATGTAATTTCCCTCATTTTATTGACAAAACACAGAAAAAAAAGATGCCCATAATGGAGCGACATTCTGGCTGCATCCTCTCAAACACTGGTTGCTTTGCTGGATCCATGTTTATGTCACTTTTGTCTGAGGTTGTAACATGAGGAGTTTTTATTCTGATCATGAGTGGAATACTAGTGCCGTAGTCAGGAAGCCAGACAGATAAAACGTCCTAGCCTACAAATATTTTATGGCATAAAGTTGATCTGGAGTCAGCAAAGATCTGCTGCATCACTCAGACAGTTTGGGTTTGGCTTAGAGAGATACCGTGTTTAAATGGCTGCAATTGGTCGTAGGACTATTCCATTTTTCTCTGGATAGATTCATACATAGACATCACTGCCAACTTTGGCTTGGTTCCTGTTCACAGACTAATTAAGGCAAAGTTGTGACCCGCCCTCAACACGACGTGCTCGCACACTGTTTTTTGATTGGTCATAATTTTGCGGGAAAACCTGCAAACATAAACTTCCAATGGCTCTTATCTGGCCATCTTTAATCCTTGGACTGTCACTTTTTGCCTTTCAGTGGCTGTAACCATGGAGACGTCCACTGTGACATCACATGCATACCCTTTATTGGTCAAAATCCAAATCCAAATGGCGTGTTACTGGACTCACATTCCCAGTTAAGAGTAGAGTCTGGCTATGCTAAGATAGGCTACTGGTAGGTGGTACGCAGGAACTGATGAGCAAACCCTGTTGACATGTTAATTAAAGTTTATTTAAGATGGCACAACATTTTTAGCAACAGTGTCTTTCACTGCTTTCACACCTGAAGGCAATATTGTTTCAAATCGTTGCATTAAACTTTGGTTTGGTTCCTGTTCACGGAATAAGTTGTGACAAGACCTCAACACGACGTGCTCGCACACTGTTTTTTGATTGGTCATAATTTTGCGGGAAAACGTGCAAACATAAGCTTCCACTGGCTCTCATCTGGGCATCTTTAATCCTTGGATTATAACAACTTTGCTCTATTAGGCCCAAATGCTAAACCATTCATTGACCTGGAAGGTTTTGCCGCTTTCAAGAATGAAGATAAACACGGAAAAGATTCCTCAGGGTCTGACATCTAAACATATTGTACAAAAAAAAAAAAAAAAAAAACTCTGATATCCTGTAAATGCTCTCATTACCGAAACTAAATTTCGATCCCTCCCATCCTTTGGGGGAATCAAACCAAGAGCTGTTTTCATTTTTTTGATTTATTTTGTAAGGCTCATTTCCCGTCCTGGAATCGTCCCTCCTGCTTCCAACAGTCTGACGTATTTACTGGCACTATCCTATAAACAAGTGAGATAAGATTAAATGTTACTGTGGAATGTATCTCCCATTTCAACTCAGACTGGCCCACGAGTTCCCAAGAGTTTTTCTTGACCGGTTGTCTGTGAACTTTGAATGTGGGTTATTGTCTGTATCAATAAGACAGAGAGTTTCCTGACTCTCATAGAGCAGAACTGGTTCAAACCACAACTTTTTGCAGATTTTGCATTATTTCTGAAATCTAACATTACTTCTTCAAATCTCGGCTGTTGGTTTGAGAAGCGCCGTGTTGATTATTATGACTACTGACTGATGCAAACACTACAAAACCCAGCGTGTAGTACACACTTCCAGTATCCAAATATCCAGGGACATCAAGTGCATACTTTCCCTCTTTGTCTTGTGTGTGTGTGTGGGTTTGTCCACCCTGTATTCACGCACTCATCCACCTACTTCCTGTCTCTGGATTATGATGCCATCAGTGCGAGCCGCTGCTCTGTCAGCTGGAATCTACAAGCTACGGATGTTAGCTTTGGGATTTAAACGCACACACACACACACACACACACACACACACACACACACACTGGGCTGTCGGTAGAGAAAGGAAAAGGCAAAGTCAGTGGTTCTGCTGACCAGATGTGTTGGTTTATGAATCAGATGTTAAGTGGAGCAGTAAGCAGAGCTGGGTTTGATACCCGTTTTCACTAGGAAGTAAATCAACCCAGAGTCGAGCACTGATTTGGTGATTCATAGGTTTGGCAGAGTCGTCTAGATCAGGGGTCTTCAACGGGTTTCAGGCCAAGGACGACCAAACTGATGGAGAGATTAAGTAGGGACCCCCTACCTCTATATTAAACTCAACCAGGTAAAAATGATGAATATACATTATTATTATCATCATTAAGCTATTCAAATAATAGACAGATTCAAATGTTAATGTGGAGTTCCAGCCATAAAAAAGATTTTTGATGATAAAAGTCTTTAAACGCTGTGTGACTCTGATCACTTATGACGCCTGAATCATGATGTGTGTCTTTGTCTGAACGGTGCGAGTCATACTGTTTTCAATGCGTGAGACCTATTGGTGTGTCATTTGAACTATTCAACAAAACAACAGTCTGAGCTCTGTCTCATCACAACAACAAGCCAATTATTCACATTTTTCAACAGTTCTTGGTTTATTTTTGCAGTCAGAATGTGCTTAAAGGCACAAAAGCGTCTCCGAAATCAGCTGAGACTTTTGTTTCTCTTTTGCTCGCAGCTGAGTGTGTAGATGAGCCTCAGTTTCCCGCAACACAGGCTCCATTTACCAAACAGATTAATATCTAGATAGGCATCCCGATATCATGCAGCCACAGTATATTATTCTTTGATTTGCAGAAGTGGAGCCTCACCCTACACATGGAGAACAAATGCGTTTTTGTTGTTGGAGGACGAAGTCCACAGTCCTGGTTCTGTGAGAAAATACACACTAATTTGCTTGAGTTTAATGTAAGGTTTCAGCAGACTTGAGTTGCATAAATCAAGAGGGTAGCAGTCCTCCACAAGTTAGAGTTTCATTACAAAATTCCCTCTGTTACAACCCCTCCACCACAGCTTGGCATGGAGGCACTGACCGTGGAAAGAGGGGGGAATTCTCAACTGAAAAAGCCCAAAAACTTGGAAGATACTCAAAAGACTTGTTTTAGCTTCAGCTAAACTTGGAAATACAGTGTATTTTTTTTTTTTTTTTTTTCAAAAAAGTGAAGACCTGTGGATTTTGCAGCATGGTAAGCATGGAGAAATAATTATAGCTAGCAAAATAAAAAAATAAAAAAAAGAGTTTCAGTTTCCATATGAACATTTGAAACTATCCCCAGATGGATGATTCCACTCAGCGGCCTCAGAAAACTGGGTCTATGTCTTGGAGCAACACATGGAAGTTACACACAGAATGGAAAAAACAAGATTTCCAAGATCAAGCAGAAAGCCGAAGCCCTAGCCATTCTGAGAAAACTGCTCTTAAAACTGAAGCTGTATTTCATTATATGACATTATTTATCCCACGTATGGAGAATTATCTTGTCACAGAAGCGCAGAATTGGGTATGAAAAGATATACAAGAAACAATAAAAGACAGCACCAAATTTGAAAGAATGTACAAAATATAGAAGAATATAGAGCAGTCTGGCAGTCAGCATATACAGTGTGGGCAGGGAATTTCAGAAAATGCTAAAACATTAATATAAATCGCTAGGATCAGTGAAAAACTGCAGTGGTTAGTGCAACATAGGCAGTTCAAAAAAGCAGATTACTGCGCCCAGGAGTATGTAAAAAGGATAAATCAGGTCACAAAGTCAGTCCCAGTTGTGAGTTATTGTTAACTCGGGCTGGTGTTGTACAGTCCTGCGGTAGCGTTACCTCTTGCAGCTTGGACACAGCAGTCTGCCGCTGAAAGAGCTGCTTAGCTGCTTAGCTGCCCTGCAGTCTGATGCAGTGGGTGACAGGGTTTGTCCATGATTGATGTCAGCTCAGCCAACATTCATTCCACAATACTTCTGCAGTGACCCTTTAAAACACATCACTTCTCAACCGTGGAGCCTTGGGTCCTGAGAAATGAACCTGAACGCCTGCTAAGACGCGAGGTCACATGCTAAATCTTGGCCTGTAGCTCAAAGTCTATCCTTGCCATAATTTAATGTCACTGTTTCACCCCACTCATAATAAAATTAGACTTAATGTTGTTAAATAATCAAATGGAAACTCAACTAACTGTCATTAATCTGATTTGTGACTGCTCAAAGATGTATCATTGTGACTGTTAAGCGCTTTAAGTACTAATAGATAGAAAAGCGCTATATAAAAACCCTTTACCATTTAATAACTAATAACTTCTGAAATTAGAGTGAACTACTGAAATAACAACACACCTGCCAGGTAGCTAGAAGGATAGGCCTTTGGCGAGGTTTGCTACTATTGTGGTTGGATCCCAGTGGCCTGGGGCTCTAGAAAGCTGCTCAAGTCTGAACTGTGTGTGTTTCCAGTACTACACCCACAGACAATGACACACAGATTCTTGTTTTACTAGTGAGGTATCCAAAGGTCAGCTGAGCTGCAGCCAAAGCCACAATGGAACAAATGTTTTCTTTGTCTACGTTATTTAGGCAAAATGGAATATGCAATTGGTGTTCACCGCACACAAAATTAAAGGTGCTCAGGTTTGTATGGTCAACGGACAGTAGGTGTAACAGGGCAGAGCAAAACGCATCCACGAGCAGAACATTTATTTTAATCTGGTGAAGATGACTAGGTTCAGGTGTTGGTTTGGGTCAGGTTCAGCAAGAACACACAGAATAACGGGCAATAGCTACGAAAGTAGGACTTTTTCTCTGTCTTTTTTTGTTTGATCTCAACAATAACCAGACTCTCGGTGTACAGAGTGGACTGGGCTGATTACTGATGATAAACTTCCTGTGCCGACAACCTCTTGCCAACTTGACGGAGTCAGTTTTAGAACTTTGGAGACTTCCCTCGGAGATCGGACAGCTGGATTTGACTCATCGCATTGTCTAAAGCTGGTTCACTTCCCCCCCAGCAAGATGGAAAATATCAAACATGAACACAAAATGCACCAAAAAGTACTCGCCGTCATTTTGTTCAGATTTATTTTTTATTTTTCAGGCATTAGTCTGCTCCTGATCCACAGTGACTCACGCTGAGGTTGTTCTGTGTTCTCTAAGCTCATGGAAGCGATGAATGTCACTGGACCACAGTGGTGGTTTAATATTTTTAAAGCCTCTAGACTGATTTCCTTCCCATTTCCATTTGGTATGGTTTATGGGTATTTATTTAAATAAACACTTAAATAAACTTTAGACTGTTTCAGTCAGGCTAAAACCCACTTATTCCCTAAAACCTATCCTCTCCATGACTCATTCCATCGGGGCTCAGTGACCAAAAGAAAAATCAGTCAAATGTTTATTGTGATTGATTCATCCATGAATGAATGTTGATTTTCATATTGGATAAAAACGAATTAAAGTAAGTGGTTGCAGCACATGGTCAAAACATCTTTCTGTCTAAGCTCTCAACTAGAGCTCTCAACTAGCGGAGAGGCTCTTGTCTGTGACTTGTTTATGGGCAATATTTATTCCACCTGATTTAATTCTGATCAGAGATTCCACCTTACTGTACTCGTTTAGATGTTCTCTAAATAAGTGATGACATCTAAGTGTTTACTGACCAGAAATTTACTTTTTGTTTTGAAGTGATTCTGGAGCATCAAATCTGTTGGAAATGACAGAAGAAAGAAATTGTCAATTGATAGCATTGTATCGATTCAACAGAAGAAGACAACCATGTTTTCAACCACCAGGCCCACTTGAACTCCAGCTCTGCCTTATGTTGTTTTGCTTGATTTTGATTTAGCTGTGGCTTGGAGAGGGGCTCCTATTGTACGCTTACCTGTGTAAATGAATGGATGGGTCAAATACAGAGAATGAATTTCCCCATTAGGGATCAATACAGCAATAATTCTATTAAATAATTCAGAAACAAATGCATTTCAGTTTTTTTTTTTTGTATTCATCAAAAAAAAAAAAGTTTAACATAATGAGGTAAAATCCCTTCCACATGCTCACGTGTTATAGACGTACACACGGCCACACTGATTCGTTTTCAGGGCTCAGAAGCTGAAAAGATTGAGAGGAGAAGATGTTTAGCTCTCGATGTTCGCTTCCCGTCAAGCTCTTTGATGTCGAGAAGCTTACTCTACAGAGTTGTGTAAAGGAAGGTGACTTAATGTTTGGTTACAACTGTAACAAGAGTTTATACAAGGATTGTTTTATTTCACCGCAGACCTGCATCTGCAGCCTCTGACCACGTTCTCACGCAGAAAGCATTCTGGAATTTGCCCTTATATTGGAAAAGATCACATTCCTACTAAGCTGTTTACACAACCACTGAATAAGAATATTACACTAATATTCCTGTTTACACACAGCAGGAGGTTTTTCTGTAGTGCCGTTCGCGGCCCCCCTCTTTCATTCACCTTCTGGGAATGGTTGAGATTGTGATATTTATGTGTGTCGTAATGTTTAAAATGCTTCTACTTCTGACCAGAAATGTCTCTTCTCTCTTTGCAAACTGATGGTTAATTGCTTTGGCCAACACCAGAGTAGATCTGATGTTCTGGACGATTGTGTTATCCCCTCACTCCAAACTATGACTACCGTAGACCAAAGAAGGAGCCTATGGGTGGTTTTAGAGTGTCGTCAATGCAGGGTTTATGGTTGCATCGCAAAATATCCCAAAAGGTAGCCAGCTGGGGGCCCATTGTCCTTTTTTCCTAATTGTTTTGTGTCAGAAATAGCACTTAGCGAAACCCTGAGACATATATTCCACATGTGCTGTTTATATACAGACAATGCACCACAAACCAAAATAATGTCAGTCTATATGTTGAAATAGGAAAATAAGGCCATATTTGAAATATCCAAATGGAAAATTCTGTTTCTATATATCACTTCATATCAGATACTCTATATAAACTCTGACAGACACGACTGTGGTACAATACAGAACCATACATCTCAGACTTCCCAGCCAGAGCTTCATTTCATAATATCACCATGAGCTGTTTTATATTTTTAGATGAGGAATTGAGAGTCACGCCTGACTCTTGATTTCCTCCTGCTCATTTCACATTGTCTTGTGGACGAACTGAAGGCAGCAGACGACTCTCCAGTGAGTCAGTCCAACATCTTCTATTCTAAACGAGGAACTCCAGGCTTTCGCAAAGCAAAAGATAAAAACAAAACAAAACAAAACGAAAGGACGTCATTAAAAGTTGTTCATTCGATATTAATATCACAGATCGGGTTTGTCTGTTTGTCTGTCTGTCTGTCTGTCTGTCTTTGGTCAGACTGTTGAGTTAGTGTTTTTTTTTTTGCTAAATCTGTGCTCTGTTACACAAGTGTTTCCAGAAAAGTCCCACCCTTAATCAAGTTCCACTTCACCTCTGGAAATGTTTGAATATGTCAAATGTTAAGTATCTGTCCTGTTTCCTGAAACATGCAATGATCCCTACACTGGTTGATTTTATTTTGTCTCAACGCTCTCTACACACCTTCCAATGTTGTGCATTTCTTCTGCCACTCTTATCCAATTCACTCAAATTTTCACATGATTATTCTGAAAGTCAGCTTAAAATAATTAGTATCTGATTTCTCACTGTGCAACTACAACCGACTGCAACATGAATATTGTTGCGGACTAAAGACAGACAGCAGTCTAGTCTTAATCAAGCTAGATTTGTGCCTCTACGTCAGCTCCATATCTTAGCTTGAAAGGTTCCAAGAAAAGTCTCTGATGCTCCACATTAACAGTCACCGACAGTGCAGAGAAATATAGAATATCGTCGGTGTTGCGTTTAGTCGTTGGTAAGTGCTGAAAGAAAAGGGTACACTGAGGGACCCTAGGGTTAGTGCTTTAGATTAATACAAGGCCTAATGATGATGAAATGATACTGGCTTAGATGAGAGAAGAGAAGATGTACCTGTATTCGTTCCAAAATGGGGGAAATTCTCATTGTCAACAGCAGCAGAGAGGAGGAGTATAAAAAATATAAAACATTACGAACAAACCAGGCAGTGCTCAAGTAAGAAAATATGGAAAATTAGTATGCTTATATGAAAACATACGTATGTATTCACACATCTACCACTGGGAAGGATGCAGATGGTGCAAAACAGCACGAATAAATATATATATATGTGTATATTGGTGCTAATGAACCTTGATTAACTGTGACTTTTAGCAGGGTGTAGCTAGTTATATACTTCCACGTCTCATCTAATAATAATAACTTGAATTTCTATAGTGCCTTTCAAAGTACCCAAGGTGCTCTACATAATATGGGGAACGGACAGGGGAAGGAGGGGTGAAGACAAATAGACAGAGGAAAGGTAAGCTAGGCTAGGAATGATGAGGAAGGACCACGGTGAAAAGGTGGGTCTTCAGAGATGATTTGAAAGTGAGTTGGGGCATTACGAATGTCGAGATTGAGGGAGTTCCATAGAGTTGGTGCGGCAACAAAAAAAGCACTGTCCCCGATGGATAGCACGTCTATGTCCGAAGACCGCAAGTTCTGAGAGTGTGTTGGTGAGGAAGGTCGGACAGATAGCTGAGGGTGAGTACATATCACAGTTCTTTACCCCTCGTCGTAGCCTACGTTACAGCATGCACCTCTCCAGAGCTATGACTACACTTTGAGATGGCGAAGACCACAACACCTTTAATCGTTGCATACATTACCTCGTCCACGTCTCTCAGGCACAAGAAATTCTCAGGCGCCTTTCCTCATTACTGCATTGTTGTGATTTTAGTAAGAGTTGTTCGTCATTTATCGGCAACGGCTCCAACATGAGCCGCTAAGTTCTAGTCACCATTGTTTGAAGCTGTCTGACCGCCAACAAGCATTTTAGCGGAGTAATTACAGAAAAGTGCCTGAATCCCACTTAGGAATTTGTAAATAAGACAGGGGCCACCCATATGGACTTTCCTCATAAACGTGTTAAACACAACACCATGTGAACGCAGCGTTAGAGGTTAGTCGGCATGAGAACTGAAGACAAAAGGACAAAATAAGTGAATAAACCAATCGTCCACTTCTGATAATCTGAAGTGGAAAAGTTTGACCAGCTATAAACTTTCCCCCCAGTTGTATTCACCAACTGAAAACTATTTTTCAACGTCTTTTCTTTTGTATAAGGCCACAAATCTCATCACCTGCATTTCACACCCCAGTGTGGCACGGCATTTGCGGCCGTATGAGCACGTATAACTTAACGCAACACTTACAAACCTGCGCATACTTTTGTCTGTGTGAAAAATGTGAGCCTGCTGAGCAACACCTGCTATGGTGTGAACTGATCGCCATGTTCTCTCAAACAACAGGAAGTGAATTCGGATGCATTTTCATACTTTTCGCAGATGGAATGGAAACAAAGCTGCGACAAAAATATGATTTTATAGCTTCCAGCCCTCAATTCATGTTAGAATATGAGTCTGGATTTCCATCCAAATTGGTCATATTTCAACTCGTATAGAGAAAAAAAAAAATCCTCTGCATCAATTAGCTAGTCCTCCAATCAGTCAGAGACATTTAGTTTAGTGCTCAGATGACACTCTTCTGTACATCACCGCATGAATCCACACCAAAACAATTCGATTGACACTGCAGATCTTTGCAGGAGCATAGTCAGTTCCCAAACGGAGAGACTCAAGATCACCTATCTGCCACCAAAAGATGGCGTGTAGGGAAAGTCGGGTGAACATTCAGGATACCCAACAAGAGCTAAATTAAGCCATGATTCCACCTCTAAAGTTTGACTGAGAACCTAAAATAATCCACTCCCATCTCTTGAATGCAAAGTCGAATGTAACAAAAACAAAAGAAAAGAAACAGCTCACGCTTTAACAGAGACAATTTCACTTTGAGCGTGAAGTTGTGTCTGTTTGATCAGAGAAAGTCTCTCAATGCTTCTGTGTTAAAAGAAAAAAAAAGTTTGTGTGTGTGTGAAAAGGAGGGATTTAAAGGAGGGCCTTTAAATCCCTCCAGCTGAAATGCATTTTTTTTTTTTCCCTCTCTCCACACATTATTCCACGTGTCATGCGGACGCCACGTCAGCTGTGTTGGCCCGACTCTGTGCTGCGTTTCTTTAAAGAGCTCTGTATAAGGCCCGTCTCCAGCAGCAGGGAGCAGACAGAGTCCACATTTCATCATCAAACTTTAAATTCAGACACAGATGTGTGCTGAGTATTTCTGCGAAGCAGCGCTGGAACTCTGCACGGCCCTCAAAGGGGTCCCTTCTTCGTCCTTGGTGCACCGGGAGTTAATTCGAGTTTACGGGCTCGGTGGCTTCCTGCCGTAAATACCGAGGCATCAAATAAAAAATGGTGCGTTCAACAACTTGAACAATGCGGCCCGTGAGAGCTGAACTTAAATAAACCGAGATGTCAAGAAGAGGAGGTTGGCGTTTTATAATAGAGACGCCACAGCCCTGTGTGAAGCTGAGTGAGGCAGCAAAACGGACAAATGATGATCATCCATGAATGACAGTTTTGACAATAATACCAACAGTACCAATAATGCCATAATATACAATAATTTGATCATTTTGTTTCTCTTACTGTGGTCTGTCTAGACTTAATACACCCACTGATAGTATTTAGTTAACTTGACAAACACCTTCATCTTTCCTTAATAACACCTTCTAAAACTGGACCATGGAGATGAATGGGTTTCTTTTATCACATATTATATCTGACTTTTCTTATTTGTTAATTTTAAAAAAAATTAATAAATACGATCCTATGTCTTTGCGTATGTATCACTTCAGCAAGCACCTAAAGCTGAAGAGCGACGGAGAGGCCCACAGCAGAAGATCGGAGTATGGAGTTAAGTTATTAGTGTCCAGTGATGTCACCATCTCGGGAGAGAAATTTGAAAGCTCCAGATAAAAAATAGACACTGCATTCAGAGGAAAGACTGCGGTCCAAATAAGAAGAGTGCGGACAAACATGGGTTCCTGCTTGTTTGCTTTTCCTCGCTGGTGAGAGATTCAAAGCCTACGTGTTTGCCTAAGCAAAAGGCCTATGCCGTTGCAAGCATTTATACTTGTGTGCCGGTGTCGTCAATTTTTCTCTGCAAATAAGCTGCTGAAACACAAGTGTGCGGTGAGTCAGTTGCGCCGAGTTTCTCTGTGTACTTTATACAACGTCGACAGGATCTGAGAGGATCATGTTGAACTAAAGTCAACAAAAGATGAATAATCGGCCTCTGCCACTGCAGGACTCCGGGAGAATGACATAGTGCTCCGATGAGCCAAGAGTCATTTTGACTAAAACGAAGCCAGCTCAGCGGCGCTCAAATGCATATCGCCACATAAACCTCCGCCAAAGTGATGCGACCGGCTCGGCAGATTTTTTCTGGAGCGTAATCGACTCCCTACGACTACAGATCAGCTATTTTTCTGCCTAATTTTTTCTCCGCACTTTTGCTAGCCTCGCAAAGCATTTTTTACTGAAAACAGTCCAATGCAGAAAAGAGAGAAGACGTCTGAGTAGATGGGTTATCGGTGGAAGTATTTCCTAAGCATGTCCGGTCACCAAGAGACATGGACGAGGGAATGCATTTGAGTAATTGCAGTTGTTGCGGTCTGAGACATATGTTGTGCTTTAAATAATGTCGTAGACACGACAAGCACGTTTCTTGCAGTCTTGCAAGTACGTTTACAGTCGACCTTCATTATATTTCTTACGAAACATATTTTCTGACGTCTGCGAGAATCGGTGCGAAGTGCACTTCTCGTGGATGACCGTTAGAGACGCACACGATGCAAATTGTGCAGGGCTTTTGACGAACCCTGACAAGTCTTTTTTTTTTTTTTCTTCTAACTTTGAGGGTGTTGAGGCAGCGAACTGCAGCCAACACATTCCTGCCTGAAATAGAGCGAGTGTAGGATTTCACCGACTTGACCCGCTCAGCTGCATTACACAGATCGTATCCTCAGTGATGACATAGTTGCACATTTATTCTCGGAGAGGACTGGGCGCTCCAAACGAGGCATGCTGCCGCCAAAAGCATGTGGGCGGAGCCAGCCGCTGCAACGCGGCCGAACCAATCGGCGGAGTTGGCGCCACCTCTGCTGAAACACGTGGGAGTGTAAGAGTTCAGCTCAGAGGAGTTCCCTTAGACGACACCACTCTGGATTTAAATCCGTTTACATTTTAAAGCATTGCCTGCTTTTGGCGTAGTGACAGCAACGAGTCATTCCTTTCCTTTTTTTCCCCCCCAAGGTGATCTTCATGCACAAGCGACTTCGAACCCAACAAATATAGAACGACGACGCGGCTAAACACAGTTCGGGCTTATTGCCACTCTGGGAACACTTTGTCACCTCGCCCGAGGGGAGAAAGAAATACTCCCGTCAACCAGCTGTCCAAAAACAGTGTTGCCGCTTTTGATTCCCAGAATCAGAACACCCAGTGAACCCGAGAAAGACAGAGGAGGAGGAGAGGAGGAGGAGGAGGTGGGTCATCAGGTTCTTGGGTTCAGTCGTGGAGAGACGGAACAGCACGGGAATGTGTGAGTGTGTGTGTGTGGCTGCAAAGGGCTGCCAAATATGGCGAGGGGAGACGAGTATCCAAACATGTCCATTGACTTCAAACCAATGTGTGTGTGCTCACTACTGATGTTGGCCTGGACTCCTGCTCTTGTCCAAAGGTTAATACAAAAATTTGGACTGCATTGAAATCATATGCATTTCATCAATCAATCAGAAGACCATTCAGGGCAATAAAGCGATCACCTGATGTGATTTCAGGTAGTATTTTTCATTATTGTTGTGATAAATCAATAGGCATACGCCCAGATGGATTATATCATTCTTCTTGTGTACTGGCCTCTTCATAGATCCATTTTTCCAATGTTAGGACCAACCCTTTGAATTATTGTGTTTTCATTGCTGCAGTGGAGTGATTGAACAAAGCAAATACAGACTTAAAAAGTCTGTCCATTGGAAGATCCAAGACTGAGATGTACAGAATGACAACTCTGAGCTGTAAGCCCCATCGCACTGGAAGAAAATGACCTCTAAATGCAAGCTGCTGGAAATATGAATTTGTCATTGAGATGAATAAAGTATCTATCTATCTATCTATCTATCTATCTATCTATCTATCTATCTATCTATCTATCTATCTATCTATCTATCTATCTATCTATCTATCTATCTATCTATCTATCTATCTATCTATCTATCTATCTATCTATCTCTAACAATGCTGACAACAGAGATTACATTTACCATAAAGCAGCTTCCTTCACATTCAAAACTGAGGTACGATGTGCATGATTGCCCAAAAGCTTCAAATTTTCTTCAAATTAAAAAGGCAAATTCATCTATTTTATGTTACAGTAACTGGAAGTGAAACCCCCTTACTACTGGGTTCTTTTTGATTCCTTTCACAGCAGCAGGCGTATCAGCCAAACGCAGTTTGGAAACGACAAAAAATAAAAAATAAAAAAAATAAATGAATTCATAAAATAAAAAAAGTGGCCAAACATGTAGTGCTTTTGGCTTCCTCTCTCCCACGCTCCCTGTCTCTTCTTGCTTTTGGTTTTCTTTCACAGACTAAAGCAGAAGCTCCATATTTTCTGTGCTAAGCAAACTCAGATAAGTGTCTGGAAAAAACAAAAAAGGTCACGTTTCTGCTGAATGCAGAAGTGACAAAGCTATCTCATGGCTTCGTGGGGTCACTCGAGGCCTTGACAATAAATTTAGCCATCTGCTAAAATGCTCAGATGAATATAAATATTTAGCGCTGGGGCCTTTGCATACTTTGCGCTCCCTCTCCCTCTCTGCCTTTCTTCTTGTAGTCCTAAAAATAAAGGCCACTGGTAACACCACTCCACCACACTGACCCGGATCTCCCGCCTGTTTCCACTCCTCCTCCTCCTCCTCCTCCTCCTCCTCCTCCTCCTCCTCCTCTTCTTCCTCTCCTCCTGGTTCGTTCCTAGAGTTCCTGGAAACTTCCACAGTTCCAGTTTCAGGGAACGTCGGGAACGTGAAGAATCTGCCAGCTCTGGAAACTGTGGTTGGCCTCAGATATTGTCCTGGTCTGCTCCTGTCTCTTCACATGTAGTTCCCATGTGATAGCGTCTGCTGTCAGACACTCAGCGTATATGTCCATCTGCCTGTCTGATTGGCTCACTGCACATCTGTCCAGCTGCCTTATTGGCTGACAATAGAACTGCCTATTGTGTGAGCACACTGATATGTGTAACACAGATGTTATATGTGATTATGCATATTTAAAGTAGTAGTAATAATTTATTGCTATAAAAACAATAATAATAATACTAAAACAGTTTCAGTCAAGGTGTTTGAAATTTGAAATGGCTAGCTAGAGTTGATAAATTCTCCTATTTTTACACCTCCCCTAAGCTCCAGGAGAGAGGACACAGATGTTTAATTGGGAGTTGGTGGAGACCAAACCAGAGCTACAAGGGAGAACAAATCATACTTACTTGGTGGCTGCATATTTGTAAATATGATGAATAGGTTAGACTCTGAGCGTTGAGGAGTACCACAAGGCTCCATGTTTGGCCCTATTTTATTTTTCACTCAATAAATCTTTAGTTATGTTTGGTTTCTGGTTTAAATCTTGGTTTGAAGTAGAAAAATCTTCCAGGTTTTCATCATTAACTTTCTGTAACACATGTACGTTTAATATCGTTCCCATCTATAAAGACTTGGAGGTAGTTGGTCAAAAGTATTTTTTCTCACCTTGACTACTGCACAACAGCTCAGTTTAAGAATCAGTCCATTAACCCTATCTCTGCGTGGGCTGGCACCAAGTTACATCTCTGAAATGCTCGCCCCCACCCCTCAGATTTGCAGATCATGCACTGCTGTCTGTCCCATGAGGGTCAAGACATTCCAGTTATAAGCTAAAGCTGTC